>NC_140010.1:36410968-36713947 GCF_964263955.1 Coregonus lavaretus | reverse complement strand
TTGTCATGTGTTCCAGTACAATACAACAACATTAATTACAGCATTTTCATTGATCGGAAACAACAGTTCTATATTAATAATTCAGGACTACAAGATGGGAGTGATTCAAGGCTGCAAGTTCATTTGCAGTAAGACCACTAGTACAGTACACCCTTTTCAACAAAACACTCACTTGATTGATTCTTATTCATGCAACTTCTTGTCTTTGAATTAGACATTACAATATGGCATACAATACTATATACAATGTTACAATAACACAATCTTTTTTAGGGGGTTCCCCATAGAATGCATAGTCTCTTTACATTGCTTATATGCAAATAGAAAGTAGGTACATTTTTAGGTACAGTAACACAAAGATATGAACATTTGTTTAATTTAATATATAATAAAATAGTCAGCTATGCATATAAAAAAAGAGAATGTTCCCTTAACCCTCTTTATGTTGGGATAGGGAGCGGAAAATAAAAACCTAAAGATAATCAATCAATCACCGGATGTGCTACCTTGTTGGGCTGCTGAATCCAGTTTCTGCTGTTCTGCCTGCATCTATGGAACCCTGACCTGTTCACCGGACCTGCTACCTTATCCCAGACCTGCTGTTTCAATCCCTTTCTATAATATATAATAATAATATGCCATTTAGCAGACGCTTTTATCCAAAGCGACTTACAGTCATGCGTGCATACATTTTTTTTTTGTGTATGGGTGGTCCCGGGGATCGAAACCCACTACCTTGGCGTTACAAGCGCAGTGCTCTACCAGCTGAGCTACACCGTCTCTCTCTCTCTCTCTCTCTCTCATCTCTCTCTCTCTCTCTCTCTCTCTCTCTCTCTCTCTCTCCTCTCGTCTCTCTCTCTCTCTCTCTCTCTCTCTCTCTCTCTCTCTCTCTCTCTCTCTCTCTCTCTCTCTCTCTCTCTCTCTCTCTCTCGTCTCTCTCTCTCTCTTCTCTCTCTCTCTCTCTCTCTCTCTCTCTCTCTCTCTCTCTCTCTCTCTCTGTCTCTCTCTCTCTCTCTGTCTCTCTCTCTCTCTCTCTCTCTCTCTCTCTCTCTCTCTCTCTCTCTCTCTCTCCTGTCTCTCTCTCTCTCTCTCTCCTCTCTCTCTCTCTTCTCTCTCTCTCTCTCTCTCTCTCTCTCTCTCTCTCTCTCTCTCTCTCTCTCTCTACCGCACCTGCTGTCTTGACCTCTCAATGCTCTGCTATGAAGAGCCAACTGACATTTACTCCTGAGGTGCTGACCTGTTGCACCTTCCATAACCACTGTGATTATTATTATTTGACCCTGTTGGTCATCTAAGACATTTGAACATCTTGAAGACAATCCTTACAGTTTTTCTCGATTGCTAAGACACATTTCTTGAAAGCTGCTCTCCTTTTCTCTTAACTGTGAACACAAAACCCAATTTTCAGCTACATTCACAAAACCTCAGACTCTTCTTGCAAAACCAAACTTTCACCTCAAAACAGTTCAATCTGTGCTCAAAACTGAACTATGTTGTCAAATCGTACCCCGAGTCAATCAAAATAAAAAACACTACTGAACAGTCACTAAACACTACGTAGAAAAATAGAAAACACAATGCTCAGGACATGAAGCTGGAGAAATAAATGTTTATTGTTCACTGTAGGCTAAATGCATGTTGCAAAACAAAAAAAACCTGTGCATTTAGCACTTGTACAAAAAGACAAACAGAAATATTGTGCATTTACATGTAGCACTTGTAAAAACAAACAAAAATCTTATGCGTTTGCCACTTGTGTACAGTAAGCCATGTAAAAATAAAGTACAAAAATATACAAATAAGTGCATTACTCAGCCACAGCATCATGTCTCCGTACTGGGTCAGGCCACAGACTTCATCCACATCACAGGCCACATTTTGTCTGGCCAGGCAACGGGGGAAAAAACCCCTGGCATGCCGTATCCAGGCTTGGCATGCCTCCACACCTATGTCACCACAGCAAGTCCCATGGCTTGCAGGAGATTTACCCTGTGTAAGGTTGGCGTTCATATACCTTCCACCGCCATGAGGAGAAGAATTCCTCAATGGGGTTTAGGAAAGGGGAGTACGGTGGAAGGCAAAGATTGATAAAACCTTGGTTCATATTGTACCACTCTCTAACCTGGAGGGCTCTGTGAAAACTCACATATGTCCCAAACAACAACATAGATGGGATGCTCATCCTGCTGCCCTAACAAAGCATCTCGCATGTGATTGAGGAAAATGAGGAGCTGGTGAGTGTTGTAGGGCCCCAGGTTGGCATGATGGTGGACAACCCCATGATTGCTGATGGCAGCACATAATGTGACATTGCCACCACGCTGCCCAGGAACACCAACAATGGCCCGATGGCCAATCACATTATGGCCTCTCCTTCTCCTTTTGGTGAGATTAAACCCAGCTTCATCCATGTAGATGTATTGATGGGGTCTTTCCATTGCATCCAGTTGAAAAACCCTCTGTAGAAATAGATATAGTTTTGTAAGTGATACGGAAAAAGTGATTTAGGCCACTACAGTAAATCACTACTTAGAGTAATCAACATTGAATGTGTCTGGATATATGCCAACCTGTACATACTGGAATCTTTGCTCTTTGACTCTGTCTGAGTTGCGATCAAAGGGCACTCTGTATAGCTGTTTCATGCGCAGTCTGTTGCGCTTGAGGACACGATCAACAGTAGAGAGGCTGACACTGTTGATACCCTCAAAATGTAAATGGTCCTCAATGATCTTCTGCTGAATTTCGCTCAGTTTAATGGCATTTTTCTTACGGACCATATCAACAATTAGGGTCTCTTGGTGTGGGGAGAACATACCTGTCCTCCCACCCCCATGTGGCAGTCTTTCAATTCTACAAAAAGAGAACATGGAGTTACAAAAAATATACATGGAATACTAGGCCTACAAACAGTTAGACCAACCCTCCATTACAATACTACAGTACATTGGTACAGTGATGTACTGAAACATATATTCACTTACAGTATACTGTGGTACAGTATATAGTATGTCATACAGTAATTGCTGTCAACATTTACATACTGTACTATAATGTCAAAAAAAGGTAATTACCTGTTCTCTTCTCTAAATCTTCGGATTATGGTGGACACAGTGAATCTACTGATGTTTGGTTGTACCCTTTGTCCAGCCTCCCTCATGCTCATACCATCAGATATTACTGTTCTTTGTCTTCGCTGACCACCTCGACCACCTCGACCTCCTCTCACACAAACTCTTCCTCTCAGATTTCTATCCATTGTAGGGCCTCACAAACCAGTGCTCTCTGAACTGGCTTACTGTATATGTTCCCTCACATCATTAGCCACAAGTGTGATCAATTTTGAGTTGTTGTGTTCAAGTGGTGATACCTGTGCTCTAATTGTGTTTGACTTTTGTCACATGTGCTCACCATTATGCAGCACGGGTGCATCACAATGAATATGTGTTGGCAAGTTGTGTCTAAACAGGTGAAAAGTGCTTATGGTTTTGCCAAAAGAGTGATTGATTCAATCAGTGGGTTCAGGCAACTGAGCATTTGGTTCAGACAATAGGGTTTAGTGTTTTAGCAATTGAGAAAAACTGTAATAGCCATGTACTCTTATAATCTCCACCCAGCACAGTCAGAAGAGGACTGGCCACCCCTCAGAGCCTGGTTCCTCTCTAGGTTTCTTCCTAGGTTCCAGCCTTTCTAGGGAGTTTTCCCTAGCCACCGTACTTCTACATCTGCATTTCTTGCGCTTTGGGGTTTTAGGCTGGGTTTCTGTATAAGCACTTTGTGACATCTGCTGATGTAAAAAGGGCTGTGTAACCAATCCTATTGGACTCCTATAGGATTTTATCCTATATGATTTTATATACAAGCATTTAATAGAAAAATCCTATCAGCGTGCTGGAGTCTGGTGTAGCGGTCTAAGCTCCCGACTCTGGACTACATATGCCCCCTTGGCGACGGGGATTCGAGTCATAGGATAGGTTCTATCCCATAGGATAGAACCTTTTCTATTGGGATTTTACGTTCCAAAATCGGATCGGATTTTCTTTTGGATTCGAATATGTTTCCTATAGGATTTTTTTTACTGTGGATCACTCTGTTGTATTGTATGCTATAACTCATTTTCGTTAAATAGGCCAACTGTAGCCTACCTTTTTGAACTAACTTGTGTGCTCATAGCCAATCGTGAAATAGTCACATTATGGTTCTTTTGAACAGATTGCCACTGCTTGTGTCAAATTGTAGTTGAACAAATTAGCCTATACGATACAATTCATTGCTTCCATACAGGGTTGGGGAGTAACTGGTTAAATGTAATCAGTTAAATGTAATCTGATTACAAAAAAACTGTAACCTAATCAGTTATGTTACCAGCTAAAATATTGTAATCAGATTACAGATACTTTTGAAAAACTACATGATTACTTCTTGATTTACTTTTAAATTCAGAAAGAATGTTTGTGGAAAACACATACCTTAACACCTTTCTGTTTTCTCAATGACATTCAATTCAGCTTTGAAAAAGGCATAAGTTTACGTTTGTTCCACCACATTTTATATCTGACTTTATCTGTACTTTTACTCTCATAAAAAGGTTGGATGGAAATCTGGTTACGGAGGCACTATACAGTTTACCTAATGCTACACCCACACTAGAGACGTGCGCTTCATGATAGGTCTAAAATCCTGTCAGTCATAATTACTTGACTCATATTTAATTTAACTTAACAATAACATTATTTTTGAGGTAATTAAAACTTTAAATGGGCTAAATTTCACACATAAGTGTTATAACAACAACAACAAAAATCTGTCATGCAAAATTGTATTCAACCATGTATTTTATTTGGATAGGCAAGGAGTTACAGTAGGGTGGGCATGGCCAATAGGGTGGGCAAGGCCAACCCACAACGCTGGACCTGCATAGAAGTAAATACATTATCTTCCTATAATGGAATTATATGCTAAGACTTATCTCTGTATCCGTTCTTTGTTTTCAAGATTTATATCCAATTACAATATGACAAAAGATACAGTGTTTGGAAATTTTGTTAATTTTGATTAAGGTGACATTACATAACTTGTTAAACAACATGACATTTCCTGATAGTGAGAATGAACATGATGCGTTATAAATGGCTATATGCAGGTGTCTATACCTGTGGTTGGGTTGTGTGGTGTCACATTGTTGGTATGCAGAATGCAGCTTGGCTGGGAAAACTTAAAGAGCGACTGCCCCTAAAAACCAACGAATCCCTTTGAAAGCGGCCTATGTGGCATCGATATGAGTCAGAAACATTCATTCTAGTGTCAAAATTGACTACAAAGTGTAAATAGGATAATTTTGGTCAGTCTCGTCTAAAACAGAGTTTGTAACCTGAGTGCGTTACAACTAGTAAATTAAGGTTTGGATTACAATTATGTAAACAATTCATGCCCCCCTTTGCTAAGCTCCACGTGCAAATCGCCCCTTCTCCCACTTCGCTTCCATTCATTGAATGGGGCTCACGTGTTTCATTGCTGCCAATGCATTCAAAGGATCACGGCTGTTTGAGAATGAAAAGCCCTCTATGGATTGACCATGCCTCCGGCTCCGGTTCGACAATGCATTCTTCCAGCAGGATGCACAGCCAATTATGGTTTGCTTGCCCTGCTGAAGGAACCTACGGTGCAGAATAGGTGGTTGGAGTTTGTTGGTCCCCAATGGTGGTGAGTATACCGATAGCTAGACCATAGACTGCTGGTTATGTTTCTGGTTATGTATATTTTGATCATCATTATCACCGCTAGCATAGCTGACGTTAGCTAGCTAGCTACCTAACTAGCTAGCTACCTATCGTTAGCCTACCTCAATACAACTTGGATTTGGCTTGGAACACGATAACATTTAAAAAGAAGGCAAATAATTAGTTGGAAAACCTTTTGTCATGTTGTGATGTTTCCAGATTGACTTTAGATGCAGTATAACTTTAGCCAGCTATCACGTTTCAGGAGAAGACCCAGATGCAGACAGTGTCGAAGTAACAAAAGTTTATTACAAAAACAGGGGGCAGGCAAACGACAGGTCAAGGGCAGGCAGAGGCCAGTACTCCAGATCAGAGTCCAAAAGGTACAGAATGGCAGGCAGTCTCAAGGTCAGGGCAGGCAGAGGTCAAAACTAGGAAAACTAGAAAACAGGAACTAGAGAAAGACAGGAGCGAGGGGAAAAACGCTGGTAGGCTTGATGAAACAAAACGAACTGGCAACAGACAGAGAACACAGGTATAAATTCACTGGGGATAATGGGGAAGATGGGCGACACCTGGAGGGGGATGGAGACAATCACAAAGACAGGTGAAACAGATCAGGGTGTGACAGTACCCCCCCTCTAGCGGCACCACCTGGCGTCCTACCTGGGTGCATACCTGGTTGACCGGGGTGCCGGCGTTGAAACTCAGCGATGAGGCCTGTGTCCAGGATGTCCCTAGCGGGGACCCAGCACCTCTCCTCCGGGCCATAACCCTCCCAGTCAACCAGGTACTGGAATCCCCTGCCCCGAGGTCGAACCTTCAGGAGACGTCTCACCGTGTACGCCGGTTGGCCGTCAATGAGAACGGGGAGAGGGGTGGGCCTGGAAACAGGAGACAAAGGGCTGTGAGACATGGGTTTGATCCTAGACAAATGAAAAGTGGGATGTATACGGAAGGTACGGGGCAACAGAAGACGAACAGCAGAGGGGCTAATGATCTTGGAGATGGGGAAAGGGCCGATAAACCGGGGGGAAAGTTTGTGGGACTCCACCCGGAGGGGCAGATCTCGGTTGGATAGCCATACCTTCTGCCCGAGATACCTGGGAGCCGGGGTCCGGTGGCGGGCCGCTTGTCGTCGATACCTGGAGGTGGTCTTGAGAAGAGCTGACCGTGCTCTCCTCCAGGTACGAAGACAGCGGCGGACAAACATCTGGGCTGAGGGTATGCCGACCTCGTCCTCTTGCTCCGGGAAGAGCCGGAGCTGATAACCCAGGGAACACTCAAAAGGCGAAAGACCCGTGGCAGAGCAGGGAAGGGTGTTGCGGGCGTAGTCGACCCACACCAGTTGTTGGCTCCAGGTGGTGTGGTTGGCGGAGACCAGGCAGCGCAGAGTCGTCTCCAGGTCTTGGTTAGCTCGCTCCGACTGGCCGTTGGACTGAGGGTGGAAACCAGAGGACAGGCTGGCCGACGACCCAATGAGTGTGCAGAACGCCTTCCAGAACCAGGACGAGAACTGAGGACCCCGGTCGGGATCCGGAAGACGGGCTGCACTATGAGCTCGGCCGTCTCTTTGGCGGAGGGTAGCTTAGGGAGAGGAATGAAGTGGGCGGCTTTGGAAAACTGGTCCACAACTGTCAGGATGGTGGTGTTGCCATCAGACGGGGGAAGACCCGTGACAAAGTCCAGGGATATGTGAGACCAGGGACGGTGAGGAAAAGGCAAGAGGTGGAGACCAACCGGAGCTTGCCGAGGAGTCTCGTTCTGCACACAGATTGTGCAGGCGGCGACAAACGCGGAGACGTCAGGAACCATGTTAGGCCACCAAAAGCATTGTCGCACAAAGACCAGGGTCCGACGTGAGCCCGGGTGGCAGGCCAGCCTAGAGGAGTGGGCCCACTCCAGGACCGCAGAGCGGACAGTGTCAGGAACAAACATCCGGTTATCTGCCCCCCCCCCCCCCCCGGGGTTCGGCTGGGAATGCTGCGCCTCCCGGACCTGCTTCCCTATTCCCCAACTGAGTGCCGTCGCCAAGCACAAGGTGGGAAGGATGGTCTCGGATGCCGAGGGTGTAGCCGCGGGGCTATAGTGGCGTGACAGTGCATTTGGCTAGGCATTCTTGGATCCCGATCGGTATGAGAGGGAGAAGTTGAACCGGGTGAAAAGCAGGGCCCACCTAGCTTGCCTGGAATTGAGATGCTTGGCGGTGTGGAGATATTCCAAGTTCTTGTGGTCTATTCACACAATGAACGGATGATCCACCCCCTCCAGCCAGTGCCTCCACTCCTCCAACGCCATCTTCACCACGAGAAGCTCACGATTCCCCACATCGTAATTCCTCTCCGTGGTGTTGAGACGATGGTAGAAGAAGGTGCAGGGATGTAACTTGAGGTCCAGGGCCGAACGCTGGGACAAGACCGCCCCCACTCTGACATCCGACGCATCGGCCTCCACCATGAACTGGTGGGACGGGTCAGTATGAACCAAAATGGGAGCAGTGGTGAAACGGTGTTTGAGGTCCCGGAACTCCCAGTCAGCAGCTGGGGACCATGTGAATGGAACCTTGGGAGAGGTGAGTGCAGACAGGGGGGAAGCCAGGATGCTGTAACCCCAGATAAAGCGGCAATATAAGTTGGTGAATCCCAGGAAACATTGCTGCTGCACTCTGGACGTAGGCTGGGGCCAATTCACCACCGCTCTCACCTTCCCGGGATCCATCTGTACACTCCCTGCAGCGATGATGTAGCCCAGGAAGGGGATGGTGGAGCGATGGAATTCACTTTTATCCGCTTTCACAAAAAGCTGGTTCTCCAGGAGGCGATGGAGGACCTGTCGGACGTGGAGCACATGTTCTTGGGTGCAGCGGGAGAAGATGATGATGTCGTCGAGGTAGACGAAGACGAACCGATTCAACATGTCGCGGTGAACATCATTAACCAGGGTCTGGAACATTGCTGGAGCATTGGTAAGGCCAAATGGCATGACCAGATACTCGTGGTGACCACTGGCCGTGTTGAAAGCAGTCTTTCACTCGTCCCCCTCCCGTATCCGCACCAAGTGGTAGGCATTCCGTAGATACAGCTTGGAGAACACGTTGGCCCCCTGGAGCGGCTCGAAGGCTGAGGAGATGAGTGGTAGCGGGTAACGGTTCTTCACCGTGATGTCTTTGAGGCCCCGGTAGTCGATGCACGGGTGCAGGGTTTTGTCCTTCTTCTCCACAAAGAAGAACCCTGCGCTGGCGGGGGAGGCAGAAGGACGGATGAACCCGGCAGCTAGGGAGTCCTCAATGTAGGTCTCCATAGCCTTGGTCTCCAGACCCGACAGCGAGTACAGTTGTCCCCGGGGCGGAGTGGTGTCGATTCCGCAGTCGTAGGGTCAGTGCGGCGGAAGCAAAGTGGCCCGGGCCTTACTGAACACCTCCCGGAGGTCCTGGTACTCCGCGGGAATGGCGGAGAGTTCCGAGGTAACTTCCGAGCCCCCAGGAAGATGTCCCGGGGCAGGCTGCACTGACTTCAGGCAATGAGTGTGGCAGAATGGGCTCCAGCCTATGATGGCACCAGTAGACCAGTCAATAAAGGGGTTGTGTCACTGGAGCCAAGAGAAACCGAATACCACGGGAACCTGAGGAGACTTAATTAGCAGGAATTGGATCGTCTCACTGTGGTTCCCTGATACTCGTAGGTTGATGGGGGTGGTATTGTGGGTGACCCGGCCTATAGAGCGCCCGTCCAGCGTTCTAACGTCCATGGGAATGGAGAGGGGCTGAGTGTGGATGCCCAGCTTGGATGCCAGGGTAGTGTCCATAAAGCTCTCATCGGCCCCAGAGTCGATGAGTACCCAGAGAGATTTCGACTGGTTCCCCCACAGTAAGATGGCATGAAAGGGGGTGCGAGTAAGGGGAGAGGAAAGGTTATCCGAATGGCCAACCAGAGTACTGGCGCCTACCGGTGAGCCTGGTCTTTTAGTGGACAGGTGGACACAAAATGACCAGTAGTCCCGCAATACAGGCAACTCTTCGTCTAAAGCCTGTATTGCCATTCGGCTGGAGACAGCCTAGCTCTGCCTAGTTGCATGGGCTTGGGAAGAGACTCTCGGGGGAACTCAGGTAGCCTCGGGTTCTCTTGGAAACGGAGCTGTCGGGGACTTCCGGGATGCCTCGGATGCAAGGTGGAATCCTTGGGCGGGCGAGTGGAATCGGACTTCCTCTTCTTCCTTCGTTCCCGTAGTCGCCCATCGATCCGAATGGTCAAGGCGATGAACGAGTCGATATCCGTTGGTAGTTCCCGGGCTGCAAGCACGTCCTTTACTTCCTCCGATACTCTGTGCAGGAACGTGTCAAACAGCGCTTCCGGGTTCCAGGCACACTCAGCTGCTAACGTGCGGAAATCCACTGTATAGTCTGCCACACTGCGGGATTCTTGCCGAAGCTGCAGTAACTTCCGGGCAGCCTCTCTCCCGGACAATGGAGCATCGAAAACCTTCTTTACCTCCTGCATGAACTCCTCCAGACTGAAGCATACGGCCGACTGTTGTTCCCACACTGCCGTAGCCCAGGCGAGAGCCCTCCCGTACATCAGCGTGATGAGGTACGCTATCTTAGAGTGAGAAATGCCCGACAGGTTCCCGACTCTCCAGCGAAGCGTTATGGGGGAGGTAAGCGGAGTTCTCGGGAAACCAGGGTGGCCGGGGAGGCTGCGCTGCTAACAGCCGGGTTACTGAGGGGCTGGGAGGTTACCGTTGTGGTTGGCTGCGCAACAGACAACCCGTGGAATTGCTCCAGCAGTGTGTTAAACGCTCGGTCATGGCGTTCGGCCAAGGTCTGGAACCCTTCCATGAGACCACGAAGCAACTCCTTGTGCCTTCCAATGGTGGCTCCTTGGGAGGAGATGGCGTTGCGGAGCTGGTCTGAGTCTGCTGGGTCAGTCATGGCCAGTTCATACTATCACGTTTCAGGAGAAGACCCAGATGCAGACAGTGTCGAAGTAACAAAAGTTTATTACAAAAACAGGGGGCAGGTAAACGACAGGTCAAGGGCAGGCAGAGGTCAGTAATCCAGATCAGAGTCGAAAAGGTACAGCACGGCAGGCAGGCTCAGGGTCAGGGCAGGCAGAATGGTCAAAACCAGGAAAACTACAAAACAGGAACTAGAGAAAGACAGGAGCAAAGGGAAAAACGCTGGTTGGCCTGACGAAACAAATTGAACTGGTCACAGACAAACAGAGAATACAGCTATAAATACACTGGGGACAATGGGGAAGATGGGTGACACCTGGAGGGGGGTGGAGACAATCACAAAGACAGGTGAAACAGATCAGGGTGTGACACCAGCCAACTAAGATTGAGGGGATCACCGTATTTTAGCTAGCTAACATTAGCATTGCTATCTAATTTTGACTAACTTTGATAGTAGCAGTAATGGCAACATTGCCATCTCTCTAAAGTACATTTGATGACATCATAATACTGCAAAATTGTTTCTTACTAATATTTGCCTACTTTAGCAATGTCATCGTATTTCCATGCCACTATAAGTTAATGTAATATAGATGAAACAGTCACATTAGCCTCCAAGGTGCAACCCGTGTCTAGAGCACAAATAAATATTGGATGCAGCTATGGTGGTACTAGCTAACTCATGTCTGACTACAACTAGCAGCAACAAAACCAAACCAACCCAGGGCCATAGCAAAACAGTTGGCTGCATAGTGTAACTGTGTCACCAGCCTCAATCGAATCTGGAGTGAGTTAGTCTACATCAGTAAAGCATAAAATTAGCTTTCGAACGATATTATGTTATTTCTCAACTATGTTTATAATTGAGGGATGATCACAATCATTGACCCTGTTTTTCTGTTAGATAAAGTGCACAACTGGGTGTCAGACTGATCCCCTGGTCATGAACTGATGCAGGGATCTACCAGAAGGAACACATTTGAGTATCATAACATGTCCAGCAATGTGATTGCTATGGTTTAAAAACCACCAAAAATTATTGAGTTCACTTGATGCTTTCACAGCTTGTCAGGCAAGACCTCAGAATAAAAGTGTGTCATGTGACACAAGTACCCTTGTGACACCTCCTCCGTTGTTGCCAGTCTCCCTCGACTCCTATGAAAAGGACATCATAAGGCCTCTGATAGTGACTAGGGCTGTGGCGGTCATGCCATGTTGTCAGCCGGTAATTGTCATACAAATGACTGCCGGTCTCAAGGTAATTGACCGTTAATTAAGATAAACATGTTTAGCATCTCCGGGTTTCCACACAAGCTGCTGATGTTCGCCTTTGAACATCTACATTTTAAATAGTCTAATACATCCATTTAATATAGCCTACACCATCACAATAAAATCCATTATTTATTTAGTTGTGATAGGCTTGTAAACCTGGGAATGTCTTAGAAATCAAAACGCATGATGCGACTCCATATTGGTGATTTGGAAAAAGTCGCAAAAAAAGGCATGCGCTCTGATCCTTGCGCTTCCCGCCCGAAAAAGAGAAAATTGCATTGCTGCTCTCCTTGTGTGGCAAGCAAGTTAGGGGATATCTAATCAATGGAAGATGGAATTAAAATGACAGAATTAAAAGTGAAATGAGAAAGAAAGGCTACAAGGACCAAAAGCCAACAGGTAGGCTGCTATTTAGGCTGTCATCTGAATGGAGTTGTTGTTAGGCCCTATGTGTAGGCTAACTGTAGGACAGTGAGAAGCGCAGCAATGTTATGGCTAGCCTCAGTTAGCCTAGTTAGCTAGCTTCTCTCTGTTTGATGCAGTCAAGACAGATACTATGTAATCGGATGGGATGAAAATAACTAGCAAGAAGTTAGTCTAGCACGAGTTAACAGTGCTTGCGGTCTCTCCCTCTGTGCCTTCTCCCTCAGTGCCTGCTCTGGTGCTCTGAGCCTGTGTGTCTTACTCACGCACACACACACACACACACACACACACACACACACACACACACACACACACACACACACACACACACACACACACACACACACACACCACACCTAGGCCTCCTAGTAGCCTACAATGGCTCGCTTTGTGCCTCTCTCTCTATCGCTCCCTTTCTCCATGGCTCCAGTTTAATAAAGTAGCAAAACAATTGGCTTTTCTGCTGCTTCCCTCACTCGGACCGGGTCAATAAGGGGATGGGTCTGGTTGTCTTTAGGTCCTTTCGGAACGGGTTAAAAAAATTTGTGTGTGCATATTGTCAATTTTGGAACGGGACCACTAACACCCATCACCATTTGTCCTCATCATTCAGATTATTCAAATTCAATCGTGAATATTTAGAGAGTGATTAAAGGGACAATAGAGAGCTGAGTACCAGGCCGTTAGCGAGGACCGTTAGTGAGTTTGGTAGGCTACTCAGCAGCGGCATTCATTTGCGCAGTTTTGGATGGGATTACAGTGACCAACGGTCATAGGAAATTTGACTGCGGTCATGACTCATGACTGCCGGTGTGGCAGTAATACGGTCACCGCGACAGCCCTAATAGTGACTTGATTTACTGCCCTGATGACACAGATGGCTTCATCAACAATGACAGGTAATGTGTGTTATGTAAAATGTGAAAAGTTGTATTCAATAATACCTGCCTTGATAAACTAGTAGGCTAATTCCTCAGCCAAGCAGATACAACTAGTAGAGTCATTTTAGTTGTGAAGTGCGTTAGCAAAAGCTTTGTTCTTTCTTTAGAAGAAAATGCAATTTACCACTTGGCTGTCTATTATATCACCCTGTCACAGGCCCTCCCAGTCAACACCACCTCATAAGATTGCCTGCTGCAGTTGTTCGAGACATGTCCAGTTTGCAGCCGAACATGCAGCATAGAGAAGACCAGCAAGGGGGCCCTCATCAGCATCATGCAGACATGCCCTCGCAATCAGCCACATGTTGGGAAGTATCCGGCCAGCAACCTTCACCATACCAGAGCTGGCTTGACTGTGATAGCCTGACATAGAGATCTCTAGTTGGTTTGGTCAGGGTGTGAATATCTATGTGTAGATTCTAGTTTATCTAGTTCTATGTTGGCCGGGTGTGGTTCCCAATCAGAGGCAGCAGTCTATCGTTGTCTCTGATTGGGGATCATACTTAGGCAGCCATTTTGCCTACCTTTAGTTGTGGGATCTTGTTTCTGGTTTGGCTTGTTTATGTGTAGCCCATTAGAACTTCACATTACGTTGCTTTTGTTGTTTTGTCGGTGTTTCTATAATAAACGACTATGTACGCATACCACGCTGCACCTTGGTCCAATCCTTTATACAACGAACGTGACAGAAGATCCCACCACCAACGGACCAAGCAGCGTGAACAGGAAGAGCAGACAACATGGACATGGGAGGAGATTTTGGACGGTAAGGGATCCTGGACTTGGGAAGAGATCCAGGCAGGTATGGATCACCTTCCTTGGGAGCAGACGGAGAAAGCGAGTGAGCAAAAACGGCGACTCAAAAGGTCCCGATCACTAAGGAAGCCCGAGAGGCTTTTTTTGGGGGGGGGCACACGGGGTGGTCGACGAAGCAGCAGGAGGCCGTGAAAAGGCTGACTGTGGAGGAGGAGGAGGCCGCTATAGTAAAGGCCCTCCAAGACCTGCAGCTCAGCAGTCTGAGAGAGGAGACCACCACATTGCGGGGGCTGTTAGCTCAGAGGTAGCAGGAGTTCTCCCTTCAGAGGGAGGCGCTACAGGAGGCTCACAGGGAGAAGGAGTCAGTGGATGCACTGAGAGAGGAGTTGGCCAGGCAATAGGAGGAGCTGAGAGAGGAGTTAACCCTTCAGCAGCAGAGAGCTCAGTACTTAGAGCAGAGGCTGGCGAAGCCAGGTTGCAGAGCAGAGCCAACTCCCTGCACTCGCGTTGAGGTGCATGTGACCGTGCAGGCACCAGGCTATGCGCTGGCGTTGCGCACTGTGCTGCCAGGGCGCCTTCACAGACCTGTGGTGCGTGTCTCCAGTCCGGCATGGCCCGTGCCTGCTCCTCGCACCAAACCAGTGGTGCGTGTTTCCAGTCCGGTACGGCCTGTGCCTGCTCCTCGCACCAAACCAGTGGTGCGTGTCTCCAGTCCGGTACGGACCGTGCCTGCTCCTCGCACCAAACCAGTGGTGCGTGTTTCCAGTCCGGTACCGCCCATGCCTGCTCCTCGCACCAAACCAGTGGTGCGTGTCTCCAGTCTGGTACGGCCCATTCCTGCTCCTCGCACCAAACCAGTGGTGCGTGTATCCAGTCCAGTACGGCCCATTCCTGCTCCTCGCACCAAACCAGTGGTGCGTGTCGCCAGCCCGGTACGCCCGGTACCTGCTCCTCGCACCAAACCAGTGGTGTGTGTATCCAGTCCAGTACGGCCCATTCCTGCTCCTCGCACCAAACCAGTGGTGCGTGTCGCCAGCCTGGTACGCACCGTACCTGCTCTTCACACCAAACCAGTGGTGCGTGTCCCCAGCCCGGTACGGTCCACTCCTATGCCAGAGCAGTCCGCTCCACCGGTGCCTAGTCTAGCTCCGGTCAGCTGCTCCACTCCAGTGCCAGAGCAGTCCGCTCCACCGGTGCCTATTCCAGCCCCGGTCAGCTGCTCCAGTCCAGAGCCAGAGTAGTCCGCTCCACCGGGGTCCAGTTCAGCTCCGGGCAGCGGCTCCAATCCGGTGCCAGAGCAGTCTGCTCCACCGGTGCCTAATCCGGGTCCGGTCGTCTTTCTCTCCCACACCAGGGTCCAGACAGGACTTGGTGCATCGCGAGAGGACTGCAGAGCCAGAACCAGACGTCAACCCCTCTCCAGAAAGCCTAGTTTCAGCGGAATATCATCTGCAGGCAGCTAGAGTGTGCGGCTCTCAACTGGTTTTGGCATGGAGCAGCTCACAGAAGAATGACATCAGTAGCCGGTAGGGTAGGAAAGACGTTTCAACTTATGATATCTACCAGTAAATGCTAACTAAGGCAACAATGGGTATGCAAACCAGGTATTGAAAAAGTTTAGTCCAAAGTGTTAGGCGATTTGTGATGCGCAATTGTCATCATGAGCTGTTTGCATCAGGGGTGTAGACATGGATGGGCCTGGGTGGACACAGGCCCAACCACTGGGGAGCCAGGCACTGACAGGCCCAACCAATCACTTTGATGTGGTTTAAGCATTGTTGTGGACTTAGACCATCAAATGTTTGTATTTTTTCTATTTAAAAAAAGGTGTGATTTTGAGACTGAAAATCAGAAACATCTATAGGAAAACTTTTTTTTACTTCCATTGCAAAAACAAATTAACGTTTAATGCCGGTAACCTAAAGTTTAAAGTGGAACTGACAGCGTTTTAACAACTTTGCAGATATAAAACAAACAGACAACCATAATATCAGTAAAAAATATCAAATTCCAAGTTTATGCTACAAAACCAAATAGGTTATATATGACTCAACGCTCCATGACGTACACTAAGGCATTGTTGGCAGAATAGATATTTGCAGTTCAATGCATGATTAATATAATTCACCAATACATTTCTTGGTAGTCCAAAAAATATTGCTATCAGGTTGTAAATCACAGCTGGCCTGGTACATAGTTTGCTGCCTCCATTCGGGATGCACTGTTTCAGTTTCAATGACTCAATATTCTGGACAAAAACTGATTAATGTAACTAAGGCTGGGAATGTCAATACAATCAAACTAGCAAGGGCAATGATCAAGTCAGTCATAACGTAGCTAATATGCTAGCGTTTCTATTTATGTAGCATGCTAAAAACATGGAGCCTAACGTTAGCTAGATAGCTAGCTAGCTAGCTAGCTGCTAGGAGGATGTCATGTCATGCCATTGGAGGAGTGGGTGAGTGACTGACTTTTTCCCCTCGTATTGTTTTTCGGTGGCTATACACAGCTAGAGATGCAGGTGTAATTTGGTTAGCTAGCAAGAACATGAACGACTGTTATCCAGTTAGCATATCTCTTGCGTTCGCAAATTCACTCTGACTATCTACTCCGATTTTAGAGCACTCTCGTCTGAGTGTGCCAGAGCGCAGAACAACTGATTAATTTACGAACGCGCAACACCCGCTGAATATGACCAGTGTCAGTAAACTTAGGCAAAAAAAATTAATAGTTAGTCAAGAACTCTCTAGATAACATGTAAACAGCCTAACCACCTCTGCTATGGTTAGTAAAATAGTCAGAGTGAGGTGTTCTCTCAATTGTGCCTGGAAGTAGCTATCTAGCAAGCTAGCCAACTTTAGCCAGTTAGCTTGGGTGCTTGGTTGGTACAAGCATGCATTTGAAGGCAAGCTGCAGAAGGACGAGGAGGCTTTGTTTATCAGTGCAATTTTGACGGCCAACTAGCTGAAAAAGTTTGAGAGGTTTTATCTAATGTTCCTTCGTTAGATTTGAGCTCATCTTGCTCTGACTAGCATTAGTTGTTGATCTTGTTATTGTTGGTGTGCATAACTGAGGGAGAGAGAGCCTACCTTTTCATGGTTGTTTGATCAATAGGACTGTAAAGTTCCTAAATGTAAGAGGACTCCTGTGGTTTTTAGATACAGTGGATTCTGAAAGTATTCAGACCCCTTGACTTTTTCCACATTCTGTTATGTTACAGCCTTATTCTAAAATTGATCAAATTGTAATTTTCCCCTCATCAATCTACACACAATACCCCATAATGACAAAGCAAAAACAGGTTTTTGCACATTTATTAAAAAGAAACAATTTAAATATCACGTTTACATAAGTATTCAGACCCTTTACTCAGTACTTTGTTGAAGCACCTTTGGCAGCGATTACAGCCTCAAGTCTTCTTGGGTATGACGCTACAATCTTGGCACACCTGTATTTGGGGAGCTTCTCCCATTCTTCTCTGCAGATCCTCTCAAGCTCTGTCAGGTTGGATGGAGAGCGTCACTGCACAGCTATTTTCAGGTCTCTCTAGAGATATTAGATCGGGTTCAAGTCCGGGCTCTGGTTGGGCCACTCAAGGACATTCAGAGACTTGTCCCGAAGCTACTCCTATGTTTTCTTGGCTGTGTGCTTAGGGTCGTTGTCCTGTTGGAAGGTGAACTTTCGCCCCAGTCTGAGGTCCTGAGTGCTCTGGAGCAGGTTTTCATCAAGAATCTCTCTGTACTTTGCTTCATTCATCTTTCCCTCGATCCTGACTAGTCTCCTAGTCCCTGCAGCTGAAAAACATCCCCACCGCATGATGCTGCCACCACTGTGCTTCACCGTAGGGATGGTGCCAGGTTTCCTCCAGACGTGACGCTTGGCATTCAGGCCAAAGAGTTCAATCTTGGTTTCATCAGACCAGAAAATCTTGTTTCTCATGGTCTGAGAGTCCTTTAGGTGCCTTTTGGCAAACTCCAAGCAGGCTGTCATGTGCCTTTTACTGAGGAGTGGCTTCCGTCTGGCCACTCTACCATAAAGGCCTGATTGGTGGAGTGCTGCAGAGATGGTTGTTATTATATTATATATTATTATTATATTATATGGTTGTCCTTCTGGAAGGTTCTCCCATCTCCACAGAGGAACTCTGGAGCTCTGTCAGAGTGACCATCGGGTTCTTGGTCACCTCCCTGACCAAGGCCCTTCTCCCCCGATTGCTCAGTTTGGCCGGGCGGCCAGCTCTAGGCTCTTCGTGGTTCCAAATATCTTCTATTTAAGAATGATGGACGGTACTGTGTTCTTGGGGACCTTCAATGCTGCAGACATTTTTTGGTACCCTTCCCCAGATCTGTGCCTCGACACAATCCTGTCTCTGAGCTCTACGGACAATTCCTTTGACCTCATGGCTTGGTTTTTGCTCTGAGATGCACTGTCAACTTTGGGACCTTATATAGACAGGTGTGTGCCTTTCCAAATCATGTCCAATCAATTGAATTTACCACAGGTGGACTCCAATCAAGTTGTAGTAACATCTCAAGGATGATCAATGAAAACAGGATGCACCTGAGCTCAATTTCGAGTCTCATTACAAATGGTCTGAATACTTATGTAAATAAGGTTGTTTTCACTTTCTCCTGGCATCCGCCAAACCCATATTCGTCCGTCGGACTGCCAGATGGTGAAGCATGATTCATCACTCCAGAGAATGCATTTCCACTGCTCCAGAGTCCAATGGCGACAAGATTTACACCACTTCAGCCGACACTTGGCATTGCGCATGGTGACCTTAGGCTTGTTTGCGGCTGCTCGGCCATGGAAACCCATTTCATGAAGCTCCCGATGAATAGTTACTGTGCTGACGTTGCTTCCTCAGGTAGTTTGGAAGTCGGTAGTGAATTCCAAACTGTGAGCTTTGTTTCTCCTAGATGTTTCCACTTCACAATAACAGCACTTACAGTTGACCGGGGAAGCTCTAGCAGGGCAGAAATTTGACGAACTGACTTGTTGGAAAGGTGGCATCCTATGATAGTGCCACATTGAAAGTCACTGAGCTCTTCAGTACAGACCATTTTATACACATGTCAGCAACGGGTGTGGCTGAAATAGCCGAATCACATAAGCCTACTGTGGGAAACGCCTTTCAGACATGATTCACATAACTCACTGTGAGAACGTATGGTAATTATACAGTAGTAACACAATGATTAACTTTGTCCAACAAAGTAAACCAATCATGTTACACTTCTGTCTGGGTAATTGTTGTTTCACAATCACAACAAAGAAGACTAGGGGTAAAAAACAACAACCATGAAATGGATTTGGGTCCAACCTCCAACAACATGCCCATTGACCCGAGCCTACCCCCTAACTAGAGATCTTGTCATAGCATGTGAGAGTGTGATCAAGGATAATACCCCTGAAACCCCCTCAAGAACAGCGCTCTTGCTGCATCTGATGAAAAGACGTTGCAACAGAGTAGAGTATGTGAGCGAGTTGAGCAGTCGGACATCCCGCTCACGGAGTGGTTGCGCACCGCTCTTCCATGTCCTTTCCAATCGCTCCACTAAAAACAGCTCCTAGCTCAAAGGGAAAAAAACTACTGCTCCAAATTCGCTCCATTCATTAAAATCACAATTTAACCAAGACCCATCTATTTTTGTGACTACTTCGACCTACAATTTGGTTTTGAAGTATTGAAACCAAACAATGTGGTTTGAATGAAAAGTATTTAAATAAACAACAGGAAAAAGTGACTGTAAGAAGCGCTCATAATTTCAAATAGGCTACATGTCATATTAAACAGCATATATACACTCTAAATAGGTCAGGAGCCAGACAGGTAGCCTATTTGAAAATGATTTATTTAGGCTCAATTATTTCAATTGTTTCAAGTCTATAGCCTACAAAGAAATATATTGTGCACCAAATTCTTTTTTAATCTTCAAAATAGGAACGCTACCAAAAATAATTTAATGAAACTGGTTACAATTGATGGAGTAACCCATGATTCACCAAATGATATTTTGAAGGAGGAAACAAAGTACTTTAAGCATATGTTTTCGTTTCAGTCGCCTCCTTCTCCTCTAACTGAAGCTAATTGTAGAGAGTTTTTTTCTATTGATAATGTAAAATGAACAGCCATACAGAAAGACTCATGTAAAGGTGAAATTACAGAGGAGGAACTTCTGGATGCAATTAAAGACTTTAAGCCCGGGAAAACTCCAGGGTTGGATGGCATACCAGTCGATGTATACCAAACCTTTTTTGATATACTAAGAGGACCATTATTAGCATGTTTTAACCACTCCTATGTAAATGGTAGATTATCTGACACTCAAGAAGAAGGTCTGATCTCATTATTACTGAAACAGGATACAAGTGGAAAATATAAAGATCCAGTCCATTTAAAAAATTGGAGGCCCCTTACACTTCAGTGTTGTGATGCAAAAATTCTAGCAAAATGTATAGCGCATAGAATTAAAAAGGTATTGTCGGATATTATTCATTCTAATCAGACAGGTTTTTTACATGGAAGATACATTGGAGATAATATAAGGCAAGTATTGGAAACAATATAACATTATGGAAAATCGGAGAAACCAGGCCTGCTATTCATAGCAGACTTCGAAAATGGGTCAAAATCATGTATAGTAACCCTAGGTGTAAAATAGTAAATAATGGCTATTTCTCAGAAAGTTTTAAACTGTCAAGAGGAGTGAAACAAGGTTGTCCACTATCGGCATATCTATTTATTATGGCCATCGAGATGTTAGCTATTAAAATCAGATCCAACAATAATATCAGGGGATTAGAAATCCAGGGCTTAAAAACAAAGGTGTCATTGTACGCTGATGATTCATGTTTTCTTTTAAATCCACAACTAGAATCACTCCACAGCCTCATACAGGATCTAGATACATTTTCTAACCCCCTGGATTACAACCAAATTATGACAAATGTACTATATTACGTATTGGATCAATAAAAAATACAATATTTACATGACCATGTAGTTTACCAATAAAATGGTCTGATGGTGATGTGGATATACTCGGAATACATATCCCAAGGAAATAAATGATCTCACTTAAATAAATTATAATAGAAAGTTAGCAAAAATAGATAAGATCTTGCTACCTGTCAATTTGTGAAAAAATCACCCTGATTAACTCTTTAGTATTATCCCAGTTTACCTAATTTGCTTATGGTCTTGCCTACGCCTAGTGAACAGTTTTTTAAATTATATGAGAAAAAAAGATTCCATTTTATTTGGAACGGCAAGCCAGACAAAATTAAACGGGCCTATTTATATAATGAATATGAATTCGGAGGACAGAAATTATTAAATATTAAAGCATTAGACCTATCACTAAAAGCTTCAGTCATACAAAAGTTATACTTAAATCCGAACTGGTTCTCTACCAAATTAGTAAGATTGTCTCACCCAATGTTCAAGAATGGCCCTTTTTCCTTTATTCAAATTACAACCACTCACTTTCAGTTATTTGAAAAGGAAATCATCTCCCAGATATCACTATTTCTAAAACAAGCCATAGAAAGTTGGTTGCAATTTCAATTTAATCCTCCAGAAACGACAGAACAAATAATGCAACAAATATTGTGGTTAAACTCAAATATACTAATGGACCAAACATTTTTTTTTGGACCAAATGTTTAAAAAAGGTATAATCTTTGTAAATGATATCATCGGTAGGACTGGTGGAGTTGTGTCGCACATGCAGCTAACAAAAACATATGGAGATGTCTGCTCTACCCAAAATTACAACCAAATAATTGCAGCCTTACCGCAAAAATGGAAGAGGAAAGTAGAAGGGGGAGAAAGTAAGGAACTTGTCTGTCGGCCTTGCATTAAAGAACATAATTGGTTAAGGAACACTGTGATAAATAAAAAAGTATATCAGTTTATTTTAAGGACCAAAGGATAGATTGCAAAATAGTTGGGAAGAGATTTTTGACGTACTGGTCCCATGTAATAGTGTTTATGATCTGATACGCAAAACGACACCGGATTCAAAACTTAGAATCTTTCAATTTAAATTATTATATAAAATTCTTGCTACCAATATAATGTTATTTATATGGGGGATACAATCTTCCCAGCTCTGCAGATTTTGCTGCGAAGAGACAGAATCATTAGATCATTTATTTTGGTACTGTCCATTTGTAGCTTGTTTTTGGACACAGGTCCAGGAATGGCTAAATGATTGCAATATTTACCTGGAGCTAACCCTGCAGATAGCACTACTGGGTGATCTGAAAAGTCATAGTCAATCGATCAATAACATTATAATACTATTAGCAAAAATGTTTATTTTCAATTCACAATCTGTTTCTACAATGAGAATAGAAAGGTTCAGAACTTTTGTAAGACATCACAGTACAGTTTAAATATATATGGCAAATAGAAATCCTATATGGATGGTGTTAAAAGATAGATGGGAGGTGTTGAATGGAATTGAAGGATGGGACTAATAACAACTAACAACAAACAATAACAAGATAACTAATAATGTAGGCACGCTGTGTCCATAATAAGTGTATAGGTTGTAGGTTGGGAGCTTTTGTGAAGGAGCACAGTTAAAAAGGTATGGCATATAGAAGCAAACCGGATAGACATCATGAAAGTGATCGGAGAGGTTGAGAGTAGAAGAAGTTCAGGAGAAATAACAAACAAAATGTAATTATTGTAAAATTGACTGCGTCCATAAAATGAAGATAGTAAGTATAAGCTGGAAGTAGAGGCCTAAGCATTGTCGTTCACTAGTTTACTCCAAGTAGGGAAAGGGTGGCGGGGTTGTAAAGTAATAAAGGGGAATATTTATATATATTTTTAAAGGATATGTATGTGTATGTATGTATGTATGTATGTATGTATGTATGTATGTATGTATGTATGTATGTATGTATGTATGTATGTATGTATGTATGTATGTATGTGGGTATGTATGTATGTGGGTATGTATGTGTGTGTGTATGTGTGTATGTATATATGTATATATGTATATATATATATATAAACATGGGGGGATTGGAAGTGATGCAGACAATTACATTGATGGAAGTTACAATCTATCTGCAATATTAAGCTGATCTACACCCCCCAAAAAATAAAAAAATAAAAATCATATATATATATATATATATATATATATATATATATATATATATATATATTGTGAAGCATTTGCAAGTGCGACACTCTAGGCTGGTAGGGACATTAAGCACTCAGCATTTAAACAACATTTAGTTGTATTACATCATTATAGTCTATAAATTGCACATATAGGCTGTATCTTACTAAGAATTAAATACAAATTAAACGAAAAATGCCTTATTAGGCTTTGGATTCATTTTTAGAAACATGAATTTGGCCAGAGTCTGTGGCTTCAGGCTCATGCATGGTGCCTGGAGAGCAGGCCAGCAGCGGATAATACCCTCAGCGCTTGCAGAGCCGCAAGGGATGCTAAACACTCCACTCCTCACTCTGCTCCAGCTCTGCTCCGCTCACATACTCTGCCAGAGAGTAGGCGACAGTAAGACTGGACAAGAATCAGGAATACAGTGCTCATGATCAAGTTTATGTAAAGTACCATTTAGCACAGAAATGGTCACATCATTAAACTGATCAAAGGGAAAAAACGAATCCCCATCCTTGATGTCCAACAATACTATCTAGAGATGTACAGTCACATATAAGAGTTTTGAGTGTTGAGGAGATTGAAGCTACAGAATATAGGACGGAAACAGCAGCAGAGCAGTGAATCATGTTTTGTGTGTTTTCAATGTCAGCAACCAATACGTTTGAATGGAACAAACCCAATAGGTGCCAGTTGCACTGTGTGAGGATGATGCCTTTCAGGATTTGGATTTGGAGTGAAGCTACCATATTATTTAAAGATGTGAAATGCTATAATTAGATGTTTTGATTAGACAACAGTTTAAAAGCAGGTCAACTCTTGACATGACATGAGCACTGGAAATGAAAAGGCATTAGAGGTATGGGGGATATGAAAATAGATATTCAATATTTAATTCATACTAGAAAATTATGGTAACAAGAAAACAACACCTGATTTGACTAATCACAACTTTAACTAATATGCCCAAGACCGTAAAGTGGAACAAGAAAGAAACACCTTTTGGGTAAGGATCAATCAAATCTTTATCAAAATGTCAAAAGCCATAACTACAACCTAATCAAGTGTTGTAACATCTCCCAAGAGCGAGGAAGAAAGAGACAGAGAAAACAATGATCAAGGGGAACAGAAAAGGAGTAAAGGAGAGAGGGATAGGGAGGTAAAGGGAGAGAAGTAGGTGGGCTGAGGAAACAGAGAGGAACAAGTTTTGTGACAGTGGTCCACATGTGCCAGATTGCCTAACATCCGAAAGTACAGACTTGGTATCAACCTCTTACCAGAGATTTGAAAATTATACTTTGCAAATAGCCCTGATGACTATTTTAAGTCTCTAGCTTAAAGAAAACATCAAACATAGCACGATTCAGGCCACTATAAAAGTGATATGACAGTGCTATTGACCCTGAGTAACTCAGAGCTTTAAAGGCCCAGTGTTATCAAAAACGTGATTTTCCCGTGTTTTATAGATACATCTGTAGTTGGAATAATACTGTGAAATAGTGAAAATGATGATAATGCCATTTTAGTGTAAGAGTTGTTTAAAAAGACTGCCTGAAATGTCAGCCTGATTTGGTGGGATGGCGTTTTGGTCTGCCTGGTGACATCACCAGGTGGTAAATTGGTTAATAGACCAATAAGAAAGAGAGTTCCAAACCTCTCTGTCAATAACAGCTAGTTTTCAGTTTCCCCCTCCCCACTCAGACCACTCCCAGACAGTCCTAGCAAAATTCTTGCTTGAGAAATTGTTCTTTGCTAAGAAGCTATTTTTGTTTCTTTTTGTCAATTTTTATTGAAAACAGTCACAGTAAGGTACTTAATTGTTACCCAGAAATTATTTGAAATTAGATAAAAATGGGTTGCATTGGGCCCAAGCCTAGCTAAATAAAATGGTAGGCTACAACAGTTTTAGGTAGTAGCACATTAAAATATAATCATTGAGCAATTAAAAACAAAACACATTAATAACCAAATCCCTGTTTGAGAGCTCAAATTGTAATTAATGCATGCGTTATGTGATTAGTGCTACTGTATGTAATTTACAGCATACCGATTGGTCCATTCGGCCATGTTTTGTAAGTCATAACATTGTTAGACCCCCACTTAGTGACTCAGCATAAAGTGACTCAGTGACTCAGCAGAAAAAGACACAAGCCAAGGACTGTTGACTGTCAGATCTGTAGGACATGTACTGTAAGTGCTATCCATAGAAATAACCAGGTAAACCTCTTAGAGGAACGTTAAGGTATAAACACTTGAAGAAGAACATGGGTAAGGACATTACATTATATTACAATGAGCATATTACATAATGAGCAGTCATACTCTTATAGGAAAATATAATATGTTTACAAAAAAAATTGAATAATCCCACAGTTATCAGTTTCTTCGCACATGATCAAGTACCAGCTCCTCTTTTGTCCTCAAGACATGGAAAGCCTTTGAGAATGCAATGTGGTACAAGCATCGAGCCCCCTCCAGCCAACCCTTCAGTGCAGCCTTTGTCCACGCACGGTTCAGTCAGGTTTCGTGTTCCAGGCATGTGCATCATGCGTGGCATGGGCCAGGAGTGGGGGGCCACCAGGCCTCCTCACTGAGTTTTGCTGTCTGCTAGCTTCTCTGGCTCCACATCAAGTTCAGTCAGACAGCAGTACAACATGATCTGGGTGTATTTGGTGACCCAGGCTGGCAAGAAAAGGGAGAGAGAGAGCGAGAGATGTAAACAAGAGGTCAGTCAGAGTTTATGTTGGGAAAGCCAAAATACATTTTGATATATGTGGTTTCTTTAATGTGATACACCAGACTAAGTCACATTGGGGCTTGATAAGCACAGCTCAGGGACAGAGTGTGACATTGTGGACTGACAAACATGGCATATCACTGAACCACAGTTCATGATATACTCCTAGTCCCCAGATCCACAGCCAAAAACAAACCACTGAGTCTAAAAACAGTCTAATCAAATTACACTCACTGAGGACTTGTTGTTCACAGGTCAACATGGATAGGATGCACAACAATCAATTTGTAACAACAGACATAACTGTGGTTGCTACAGTGACGATAACCTTCTTAAAACCCCAAAAGGAGTAATTTATCCTTTCCGTCACCGTGAATAGTAAATACACTGAGTGTACAAAACATTAAGGACACCTGCTCTTTCCATGACATAGAATGACCAGGTGAATCCAGGTGAAAGCTATGATCCCTTATTGATGTCACCTATTAAATCCACTTCAATCCGTGTAGATGAAGGGGAGGAGACAGGTTAAATAAGGATTTTCAAGCCTTGAGACAATTGAGACATGTATTGTGTATGTGTGCCATTCAGAGGGTGAATGGGCAAGACAAAATATATAAGTGCCTTTGAACGGGGTATTGCTACAGGAGTGGGTCGCAGTTCCGGAGCGACCCACTAGGGGTCATCCTCCGACAACCATAGGCACCTCCTCACTCACAGTTGGGACTAATTATCTGCCTGTTGGTGTCACCTGTGGCTATTTGATTCACCTGTGTATTTATGCCCTCACTTCCCTGTGTTCCCTTGCTCAGTTGTCTCTGCTAGTTCCTTGATGTCAAGCAGTACGTATCAGTGTTGGATCACGTGACGGAGTTACAGGTACTCGAGAAGTGTTCTCCCTGTGTCATTGTGTTTTTCCAGTCAGAGTTAGTATTTTGTATTGTTTGTTGTCAGTCTGTTGTTTGGAGACCTATGTGCTCCTCATTTGTTTTCGTGAATAGTCCATTATTTTGTATCCTGGCTTTTGGACCACCAGTAAAGATCCTTACAGGGTATGGTATTAGGTGCCAGGTGCACTGGTTTGAGTGTGTCAAGAACTGAAACGCTGCTGGGTTTTTCATGCTCAACAGTTTCCCGTGTGCATCAAGAATGGTCCACCACCCAAAGGACATCCAGCAAACTTGACACAACTGTGGGAAGCATTGGACTCAACATGTGCCAGCATCCCTGTGGAACGCTTTCGACACCTTGTAGAGTCCATGCCCTGGCGAATTGAGGATGTTCTGAGGGGAAAATGGGGTGCAACTCAATATTAGGAAGATGTTCCTAATGTTTTGTACACTCAGTGTATATCTGTCTCTTGCCTACAGTGGCACTTTTGTTTATCAACCACCCAATAAACTCAGGCGTTCCTACAGACTTCCACCTTAGCACCTTTTACTAACATGCTTCTAAAAAGATACCACATCTTTAGATTTTTCGGTCACACTTTTCACTCTTAAACATATGAATCCTCAACACATGAAAAGGTGTGGACACACCAGTCTGCTACACACAAATTGAAATCCTATTTCTTCATACATTAAATGGCAGAATTAGAATTGAAAATCACAAAACTTCCAAGACAGTTACTTTCTAGCTATAATGCATATGAATATGTTACAGTAATGTTCTGCAAAAATGGGGGACTGTTTGACAAACTCCTGGACTAAAAAGCACTTTCAAAAAAATAATTCCATTTAGCATGCTTTCAAGTCCAGAAGTAGTCTTAAAATGGCTCTGGGAAACCAGCCCTGTGTCTCTAGCTCTGATCCTTACCATTTAGTCTGCCTATAAACTTGGGCCTCCTGTCTTCAGGCAGGTATATGGCCACGTAGTAGACAGGCACTCCAGACAGGGCGATGCCGATCCCTATGAGGGAGTTAATGGTGTCTCCGTATAGAGGGACGATGACCAGGAACAGACTGCACAGGCAGTAAACGAAGGGAAAGAACAGGGAGAGCTGTGGAGAAGAGCCAATGGTTAGCCAGGATACAGCAGGTCAAACTATGGTGATGATACACAACTATGCAGATGCAAGTTTACTCATCCATTGGCATCCCTCTCTCATCTGTATGTGTGTGAGACAGAAATAAAAAGAGAGAGAGACAAGTCAATCAAACACACAAACTCAGACACCAATCTTTCTAACATTACCTTAACGGGTCTGTGTCTGTCTGGCTGAGTGAAGCGCAGATAGATGAGGCCGGCCACAGACAGGCCCACGTAGAGCCAGTAGCTGAAGCTGAAGTAGTTGATGAGCTGGAACACGTCCTCCACACACAGGAAGATCAAGCCCATCAACCCCTGCAAGAACACACAACCCAGGGATCAGTGACGTTCTACTGTGGGTCTGATCTGAATGCGCCATAGACTTTTAAAGATAGATCATAGATTCCTTTTGGGTTGCCATGGCACGCACCTGTGACCTAAGAGATATACTATACAGTCGATATCAAAAGAGAGCATTATGCTCTGAGATGTGATGTCACTCACGTTGAATATGAGGGCGGGCACAGGTGTGTAGCGCTCCGCCTGGATCATACTCAGACTGTTTGGAAGGTGTCCCTCTCTCGCCCCCACGAAAAACAACCTGGACAGGGCATACAGCAGCCGCAAGGGAATGGTTTCAGCGCTTCAGACCTAAAACTTGATTTTAATATCTGAAGTGATCTAACCACAAGTTGATTGTAGGACATTCAAATATCTCAGATAACGTCCATTGCCAGTCACTGAAGGGATAAAGCTCTGGCTTTCCATGACCACTAACTAGTTCAATAAATTTTTACTAGCATGCTACATGCTCCAATTATGCTAGCTGGGTGATTGTTGACGTTGGTTGCTAAATAACCATCTAACAAACTTTAAAATATATTTTGATGAAACAACAACACCTTAGATCAATTTAAAAAAAGCTAAAGCTTCAAAAAAGTGAACTCTCTCTTTAAATGTGGTCAGTACCTGGAGGCAGCGATGATGGAGGCGTTGAGTCCTCCGTAGCAGGACATGGCCACGGAAATGGGAATGATCCACTTGAACGGTCCCAGGACCGCATTTCCAAAAGTCTGTGGGATTAGACGAAATGGGTTGAGCAAAATATACAGAACAAAAAATATAAACGCAACATATAAAGTGTTGGTCCCATGTTTCATGAGCTGAAATAAAAGATCCCAGAAATTTACATTTCAGTCATTTAGCAGACGATCTTATCCAGAGCGACTTACAGTTAGTGAGTGCATACATTTTCATACTGGCCCCCCGTGGGAATCGAACCCACAACCCTGGCGTTGCAAGCGCCATGCTCTACCAACTGAGCTACGCGGGGCCAGACGCACAAAAAGCTTATTTCTCTCAAATTGTGTGCACAAATTTGTTCACATCCCTGTTAGTGAGCATTTCTCCTTTGCCAAGATAATCCATCCACCTGACAGGTGTGGCATATTAAGAAGCTGATTAAACAGCATGATCATTACACAGGTGCACCTTGTGCTGGGGACAATAAAAGGCCACTCTAAAATGTGCAGTTTTGTCACACAACACAATGCTGCAGATGTCTCAAGTTTTGAGGGAGCGTGCAATTGGCATGGTGACTGCAGGAATGTCCACCAGAGCTGTTGCCAGATAATTTAATGTTAATTTCTCTACCATAAGCCACATCAAACCAATGTTCCCTCTAAGCTGAAAGCCGGCGCGCAGCTCCCCAGGACTACCGCGCAGAAGAAATATCAGCCCGCACAGAGAAGCACGAGATTGAACTTCACTCAACTTTCTAGATTTTCCACCCTTAGTTAACACTATCAATGTTTCCCTTTACTGTGGGAATTGTGATCGAAACAACGCAATATTAGCCACTTTGTATGCAACTTACCGAAACAAAACTAGCTATGCAAGAGATTTTGTTGTAGGCAGAATGCATCGGAGTAGGATTCTATTGCATTGACACGCATGACTCCGCCCATCATCTACACAGACCGGAGCGGCATAACCAATCAGAGCTGCAGTAGGCCTATATGCAAATAGACCATTGCCATAACGGATCTGTGCGGTCGTGAGTAGATGCGCTTGTTTTGAGATCAAAGTGAGAGTTGCATGTGCCCACGTGTGCACTTGTTCATATCCTTTGCTAGTTAGTGAGTTATTATCCCAGTTGTAGATCATTTGTAGTCAGCAATGGGGGAATGATTGCTTCTTTGAAAAGCCAGTCGGATAAATAGCTTTTTTTTGTCTTAAAGGGCAGTGTTGTATTTTGAGACAGGCTTGAATAAGCTAAGTAGCCAATAAGCAGAGGGTAGCATAATTTATCTGATTCTCTGTAATAATGGTATGGGAATAACATTTTATTTTGTAAAGTGGTTTCTTGCATCAAACAACACAACATTTTCAGTCACCTCCTTGTCTGAAGGACAAGTGGATAAACAGGTTAATGTTAAGCCCTGCATGTTTTTTTCAAAAGCGTCATGGAATGTAGTCCTACATTGAACATCACTCATTGGCTGCTACTGTAGGCTGAATGATAAAATAGCTATTTCCATGTTAAAATGTTATGGGAAGCATTTTCTCCATAGTTTTTTATGGTAGGCCTACATTATGATCTCCACAGTAGCCTACTTGACCACTGTCTTTAACTGTAACCTAAAGCGGGTACAGCCTCAGTGTTCACAGTAAACGCACGCTGGAGGTTGCACAGAATTTTCACAACGTTCAAGTTTGAGCTCAGCAGACCTCTCGTTTTAGAGAATTTAGCAGTACATTCAACTGGCCTCAAAACCGCAGGCCACGTGTATGGCGTCGTGTGGGCGAGTGATTTGCTGATGTCAACGTTGTGAACAGAGTGCCCCCTGGTGGCGGTGGGGTTATGGTATGGGCAGGCATAAGCTACGGACAATGATCACAATTGCATTTAATCAATGGCAATTTGAATGCACAGAGATACCGTGAGGAGATCCTGAGGCCCATTGTGAGGCCCATTTTTTTCAAAGGTATCTGTGACCAACAGATGCATATCTGTATTCCCAGTCATGTGAAATCAATAGATTAGGGCCTTATGAATTTATTTCAATTGACTAATTTCCTTATATGAACTGTAACTCAGTAAAATCTTGTTGCATTTAAATTTGTGTTCAGTATATATTATCAAAGGTATGCTGTGGTAGCCACCAAGTCACTTGGCTCTGTCATAGCCTCACATGGCCTCTCCTATCATTGCTACGCTGACGATACACAACTAATCTTCTCCTTTCCCCCTTCTGATAACCAGGTGGCGAATCGCATCTCTGCATGTCTGGCAGACATATCAGTATGGATGACGGATCACCACCTCAAGCTGAACCTTGGCAAGACGGAGCTGCTCTTCCTCCCGGGGAAGGACTGCCCCTTCCATGATCTCGCCATCACGGTTGACAACTCCGTTGTGTCCTCCTCCCAGAGTGCGAAGAGCCTTGGCGTGACCCTGGACAACACCCTGTCGTTCTCCGCTAACATCAAGGCGGTGACCCGATCCTGCAGGTTCATGCTCTACAACATTCAGAGAGTACGACCCTGCCTTACACAGGAAGCGGCACAGGTCCTAATCCAGGCACTTGTCATCTCCCGTCTGGATTACTGCAACTCGCTGTTGGCTGGGCTCCCTGCCTGTGCCATTAAACCCCTACAACTCATCCAGAATGCCGTAGCCCGTCTGGTGTTCAACCTTCCCAAGTTCTCTCACGTCACCCTCGCTCCTCCGCACACTCCACTGGCTTCCAGTTGAAGCTCGCATCTGTTACAAGACCATGGTGCTTGCCTATGGAGCTGTGAGGGGAACGGCACCTCCGTACCTTCAGGCTCTGATCAGTCCCTACACCCAAACGAGGGCATTGCGTTCATCCACCTCTGGCCTGCTGGCTCCCCTTCCTCTGCGGAAGCATAGTTCCCGCTCAGCCCAGTCAAAACTGTTCGCTGCTCTGGCACCCCAATGGTGGAACAAGCTCCCTCACGACGCCAGGACAGCGGAGTCACTCACCATCTTCCGGAGACATTTGAAACCCCACCTCTTTAAGGAATACCTGGGATAGGATAAATTAATCCTTCTACCCCCCCCCCCAAAAAAAAAAAAAAAAAAAGAAAGTGTAAAGTGGTTATCCCACTGGCTATAGGGTGAATGCACCAATTTGTAAGTCGCTCTGGATAAGAGCGTCTGCTAAATGACGTAAATGTAAATGTAAAATACACCATAGAATTCAGAATACTATCACTTATGTTGCATGCAGCAACATGTCTTCTAGTAAAATAACTACAGTACCAGTCAAAAGTTTGGACACACCTACTCATTCAAGGGTTTTTCTTTATTACAGCTTTGCACACTCTTGGCATTCTCTCAACCAGCTTCAGCTGGAATGATTTTCCAACAGTCTTGAAGGAGTTCCCACATGCTTAGCACTTGATGGCTGCTTTTCCTTCACTCTGCCATCCGACTCATCCCAAACCATCTCAATTGGGTTGAGGTCGTGGGATTGTGGAGGCCAGGTCATCTGATGCAGCACTCCATCACTCTCCTTCTTGGTAAAATAGCCGTTATACCGACCTGGAGGTGTGTTGGGTCATTGTCTTGTTGAAAAACAAATGATAGTCCCACTAAGCCCAAACCAGATGGGATGGCGTATCGCTGCAGAATGCTGTGGTAGCCATGCTGGTTAAGTGTGCCTTCATTTCTAAATAAATCACAGACAGTATCACCAGCAAAGCACCCTCACAGCATAACACCTCCTCCATGCTTTACGGTGGGAACTACACATGCGGAGATCATCCATTCACCCACACTGCATCTTACAAAGACACTGCGGTTGGAACCAAAAATCTCCAATTTGGACTCCAGACCAAAGGACAGATTTCCACCGGTCTAATGTCCATCGCTCGTTTCTTGTCCCAATCAGGTCTCTTCTTCTTATTGGTGTCCTTTAGTAGTGGTTTCTTTGCAGCAATTCGACCATGAAGGCTGATTCACACAGTCCCCTCTGAACAGTTGATGTTGAGATGTGTCCGTTACTTGAACTCTGTGAAGCATTTATTTGGGCTGCAATTTCTGAGGCTGGTAACTCTAATGAATTTATCCTCTGCAGCAGAGGTAACTCTGGGTCTTCCATTCCTGTGGCGGTCCTCATGAGAGCCAGTTTCATCATAGCGCTTGATGGTTTTTGCGACTGCACTTCAAGAAACTTTAAAAGTTATTGAAATGTTCCATATTGACTGACCTTCATGTCTTCAAGTAATGATGGACTGTCGTTTCTCTTTGCTTATTTGAGCTGTTCTTGACATAATATTACTTGGTCTTTTACCAAGTAGGGCTATCTTCTGTATACCCCCCTACCTTGTCACAACACAACTGATGGGCTCAAACACATTAAGAAGGAAATAAATTCCACAAATTAACTTTTAAAAAGGCACACCTGTTAATTGAAATGAATTCCAGGTGACTACCTCATGAAGCTGGTTGAGAGAATGCCAAGAGTGTGCAAAGCTGTCATCAAGGCAAAGGGTGGCTATTTGAAGAATCTCAAATATAAAATACTTGTTTGGTTACTACATGATTCCATATGTGTTATTTCATAGTTTTGTTGTCTTCACTATTATTATACAATGTAGAAAATAGTAAAAATAAAGAAAAACCCTTGAATGAGTAGGTGTGTCCAAACTTTTGACTGGTAGTGTACATTTCCTGAAATTATTAAAAGGGTCATCTCAGTTTATCTGATATATTGTACTATAGTACTGTCTATCAACGCAGAACACAGATGCTGAAAGACATGTCACATTATCTTAACAGCCCCATATTTGGCCCTATTTTTAGCATGTGGGGTCAGGGGTCTCACCACGGCGACAGCGTCACTGGCTAGTAGCGAGGGCATGTCCAGAGCCACGTAGTAGGCCACATTGGTCAGAAGGTAGATGATGGTCACTATGGGCATGGAGATAGCAATGGCCAGAGGCAGGTTCCTATAGCAACAGAGAAATCAAAGCGGTCAATAGGTCAGCGAAAACAAATCTATAATGGTGGATGAGGCCATTTACATTACTTCGTTAACACACAAATGTTTATTATCCATTATCATTATAAAGGTTCCCTGAACAACATTTTTTGGACTCTTGTACAATAGACCCATCTATAAATAAACCCAATGCTCTTTAACATGTGTCTCTATTCAAGAGGCAACCTTGTCCTTTCTTCAACACCATGCCAAATTAGGCCTTGAGCTTGGCTCCCATTTTACCCCTAGTGCGTAATCATTGTACCACCATCCAAATATACAGTCCAATCATGAATAGTGATGTTGTCTTTGCTCTAAAAGGCAGAACGTGTTGGGTGAAGGGGGCGTGGCTTATTGGGGATGACACTACTGACGCAGCTACTTTGAATATGGGCTGGACTCGATTTAAATCAGGCATGAGTACAGTGATACAGTACAGTCTGAAATATGTTTGAGTTTATAATGGGCGAAGGCTATGAGAGTGTAAGAGAGGAGATAGATCCTTTGTTGTGTGTATAAAGCCTGCTAACAAGTCTACCACTCTCTGGGCTAAGACAGATCCGATCAACTAAAAAACCAACAAAAGCATGCATTTCTAATGCCTTGTAAGACTTGTCATGAGAATGTATGGCCCCTTATAAAAGAATGTGAAAACAGGGAGATTACCTCTCTGGGTTTTGGATCTCCTCTGTGACAAAGTTGAGTGTGTCCCAGCCAGAATAGGAGAACAGAGCTGAGTAGAGGGCCAGAGCTATAGGCCCAGGCTCCATGGAGGAACCCTCAAACGGATTCTGAAAGTTCTGGGTTTCTCCTACAGGCAGGAGGGAGAGATGGAGAGAAAGAGAAAGGTAACATTAATCCCTTCTATTACATATCTTTATATTTTTTCCTTGTCACTCTGAACATTCAAAGGGGCAATCTGCGATTGGGGCATAATATTTAGCATTTTTTTTGTATTTATTATATACAGTATACCCAGTGATTCCTTATATACAGTATCTTCTAAATGCCTCATGAGCTTAGTTCAACTGTTGTACCCCCTCAGAACCCCAAATATAAGCATATTTTACTCTATTGTTTGTAAATAATATAATTGTAAACAAACACTAAATAGCCTCAAAAGTATACTTTTGATATCATGCATAGTCAGTCCTTGTAACCATAGCTTTGTCTATGAATTTGAGAGTGGTTACATTTCTCCAGCCTCATCCCTCAGTTTTTACCAAAACTGTGGCTGGGTAAATTGCTTTGTTATTGTTTGTACTGCAGATTTCCCCTTTTAAGGGATGTTAATAATCTTGTCGTCGAATTCCCTAAGGTATCGTTTCAAGAATGTAGCAGTGCTAGTGAAAAGGGATTGTTTCCGTTAGCAATGCATTCAAAAGCATGGGAAAAGGGCTCTCCCTTCCACAAAAAGGGACGCCCTCCCTCACTTTCCCCATCCTTTAAAATGGCTGCTAACGGAAGCAGCCATTCCGCTAGCAGTGCTACATTTCCCCAAAATGTTAGCCAGATTCTCGTGAACGTTGCTAAATAACAAGCTAGCTAACAATTTTAAAAACAGCATGGAGGAAGTCTACAATAAGCAAAAAATAAAAAGGGAACTATCCTTTTAAATCTTCCGCCCATATCCCCTCCACATCACAATCTCTCGTACCTTTGGCTATCTTCATGATACCTATAATGATGATGAGGATTAGTGACATGAGCTTGGCGTAGGTGAACAGATCCTGGACCATGGTGCCCCACTTCACATAGGCACAGTTTACAAAGATAAGCATGCCTGGCGGAGAGAGGGAGAGAGGGAGGAGAGAGTGAGAGAGATTATATGCGTTAGCAAACAGATGCAAAGTAGAGGAGAAAAGGACAAAGCAGAGGAATAGTAGAACTTTGTGTTTTTGTAATATCAGTGTGGTCCTGAGTTACCCCTTCCAAATCCCAAAATAGTTTCTCTGTCACAGAATAATCTGTACTGTTTGTGTAACTGAGACAAGAACACACACAGTATATCTTCTGTAACCAACGGTAACTGAAGCAGATGGAAAGGCAAGCGCTTCACATCCCTTCACTGCTATGAAACAGATGGAACAGATGGTAAACTACTAGCGGATACAAAATAATGGCATGTTTAATGGCATGTGTGTGTCTATCTCTCTCGCTCCATAATGATGAGTGAAGCGTGTGTGTGTGTGTGTGTGTGTGTGTGCGTGTGCTTGCGAGGAGAAACCAAACTTTAGTCAAACCAATCTAGGGCCCAGAGTTTTCCTAATTATGTGTCCTGACCAGGAGAAACTCAGTGCCCTACTAATAACCATTATATGAGCTACTGCACTGGGCCTAACCTAGCACTGTAGTTACTAGGTTAATGATCCACAGACCCAGATCGCAGCTCATTCATGCTGGCTGTCAGCCTCTCTTGCATTAGTGGCAGATGTCTCTGGGCTGAGGGAAACTCTAGTCTGGACAGTGTGGCTGACTCATGGCATTGCTGCTCTCTAACCTAAATACCAGCTCAGTGTGCCAATTTCAGACGGCCAAGAGCCACACAAAGCAAAGTGGGTGCAGGGCTATTTTAATGCTCTGACTGGGCATTGAGTTGAGGATGTGTTTGCGTGACTAAAGAGAGTGGTTTATCTGAATATGGCCTTATTACAGTAAAGCCACCTACCATTACACACAAAAAAATAACTTTCCAAAACACCCTTCATTCCAGAAATAGAGCAAAGTCAATTATATTCTTCACAATCACATGTTTAGACAGACATGAATACACACACCTCTATCTGAAGCCTCTCAAAGGAACAATTCTGGAAATGTTTTGAGAGTCTTTACCTAAAATAGTCATTGTTGCTAGACCCTAGTCATCCCCAATAGAAATTGATAAAACCCAAAGAGCCGGTTTCCAGGACACGGCCAAATAGCTTTTTAGTCCAGGACTAGGTTTAATCGGGCCCATAAAGTCTTCATTTGTAACTTAATGTTAGTGGTAAAAACAAACAAACAGAGGCAGGTCTCTTACAGATGCAGGCGGCAGCAATGAGGCGGATGGCGTCGTAGGGTGGCTGGCAGGTGGGGTACCATGCCTCCACTAGGTAGTTGGCGAAGGTCAGTGAGATGACCGCCTGGCTGGCCGGCTCAATGAGCAGGATGGACGTCCACAGCCTGATGAAAGCTAGGAAACCGCCAAACGACTCCAGGATGTAGGCGTAACTAGCGCCCGATTTAGTGATCGTGGTTCCCAGCTCTGCATAGCACAGTGCTCCGAAAACGGAAAAGATGCCGCCGAGAGCCCAGATGACTAGCGATAGCCCGTAAGAGCCGCTGTGCATGAGGACGCCTTTAGGCGAGACAAAGATTCCAGAGCCAATCATATTGCCCACGATGAGGCAGATGCCATTGGGGAGGGAAATCTCGCGCTTCATTTGCATCTTTTCTTCGCCGCCATTCGGTGTCTTTAGGTCTTCGTTGGACTCGGCCTGCGAGCCGGGGCACAGCGATCGCGACATGGCAGCCAGCTTCTCTCTCATTCTGCCTAGTTGAGGAGCTGAGGAAAACAGGAGGGTAAAGAGAACATTAATACAAGGGAATAAACGTCAAGTTAATCGAATATATTCCGATTAAAATATTAGACAGTGCCCACCCTCAGTTAATTCCAAAACCAACTAAATCAAATAAAACTGTGCCAATCTTTCACTTTAGTTTTGTTCGATTTTGGGATGAAGTATGTCTTTAAGTTTGGATTGGACTAAGGGGCTCCCTGATACTAAAACTGAAACAATTCTCCTGCCATATCCTCTAAAGGAGAGCCAGAGCACCTGCTCTCTTAGTCCTTCAGCAGGGTCAATTATGCATTCTATGCAACTGTATGCCAATGGAAATGTAATTGTACAAATGGACACAATGTTCTGGTCACAAGTAAGTCTCCTCTATCATGGTCGTCTACACAAATAGTTCAAGTCACGGGTAGAAAACAATCCATAAACCTAATGATCTAGTGATAAAATATAAAGTAAAAAATATATATTTAATGCACCACCTACCTGTTGTCTACAAGAGAACAAGGGTCACAACAGAGAATCAGGGATTTTCCTCTTCTAAGGGTGAATGCTCAAATGTCGACCAGTCATATCCCCACAATTTGAGTTTCCTGAGTCAAAGATATCTGGAGGAGCTCACACTGTTGAGAGGTAGCAACAGGACTGTCAATGTTGCAATCCCAGCGCAACGGCTGTTTTCCCAGCGATGACGCCCTCTCGTGTTCCCCTGCTATTTCGGGAGAATGTCAGTACTCAGAAAGACAGCCCCCCCCCACTCTTCTTGCCCTGAGGGAGACCTGATAACGTGGGATGTTGTTCACTGGGCGGGGTAAAACTGTTCCAGACCAAAATGTTTACGTGGATATTATTGTGGAGTCAAGTCCCATCATTGATCCCACTCAAGTGTCCTTGAGTTACTTTGTAGCTGCACATTCCTGTACTGTAAAGACAATGCCGTGACTTGAATGATGAAATCTATTACAGTTTGGCCCCCGACCATTTAGTTTTCACAATATAGAAGTCACAAACAAACATGGCCTCTGAACATTAGTATGGTTGGGTAATGAGGAAAATAGGCCTACAGGACAAACACAGGCTGATTATGGAAGGTCTTATAAGGTGATACACTTGATATTCTATTTTCTTGTAAGCCTGACCACATAGGGCAGCGTTTCCCAAACTTGGTCCTCGGGACCCAAAGGGGTGCACGTTTTGGTTTTTGCACTAGCACTACACAGCTGATTCAAATTATCAAAGCTTGATGATGAGTTGATTATTTGAATCAACTCTGTAGTGCTAGGATAAAAACCAAAACGTTCACCCTTTGGGGTCCCGAGGACCGAGTTTGGGAAACCGTGAAATAGGGACTATTGGAAGCCAGAGCATTGCTATCTCCCTTATCACAAGATGTCTTCCAGTATAGAAGGAATCATGCATTGTAAGGAATAGGGATGCATAATATCGTCATCAGGGAAAAGCAATCAAAGAAAAAAGTGAAAAAGTATTTGTCCCCTTTCAAATGTTCTCTACTTTTGCATATTTTTGATACGGAATGTTATCAGATCTTCAACCAAAACCTACTATTAGATAAAGGGAACCTGAGTGAACAAATAACACAACAATTACATACTTATTTAATTTATTTAATAAACAAAGTTATGCAACACCCAATGCCCCTCTGTGAAAATGTAATTGCCCCCTTACACTCAATAACTGGTTGTGCCACCTTTAGCTGCAATGACTCCAACTCTGTTTTAGTGTTTAGAAATACAGTATATGCACTTTGTGTATCTAGTCCCCCACATTTAAAGACTAATAAGTATTTGTACAAATTCACTTATAGTGTATTAAATGTAGTCAAACGTTTAGTATTTGGTCCCATATTCCAAGCACAAAAGGACTACATCAAGCTTTCTAAAATGTGGTTTGTTAGAGGGCGACTGGAATAAAGGCCTGCACACCCATTAGCTCTCCTGGAGGATGGTTGACTTTTGAAATAACTTACTAATTTAATACACTACAAAACATTAAGGACACCTGCTCCATGACATAGACTGGCCAGGTGAATCCTGGTGAAAGCTATGATCCCTTGTTGATGTCACTTGTTAAATCCACTTCAATCAGTATAGATAATAATAAATAATAATATGCCATTTAGCAGACGCTTTTATCCAAAGCGACTTACAGTCATGCGTGCATACATTTTTTGTGTATGGGTGGTCCCGGGGATCGAACCCACTACCTTGGCGTTACAAGCGCCGTGCTCTACCAGCTGAGCTACAGAGGACCACAGATGAAGGGGAGGAGACAGGTTAAAGAAGGATTTTTAAGCCTTGAGACAATTGAGACATGGATTGTGTATGTGTGCCATTCAGAGGGTGAATGGGCAAGACAAAAAATGTGTGTGTGTGTGTGGGGGGGGGGGGGGGGGGGGGGGACTAGATACATCAAGTGCTTTCATTTCTAAACGGTAAAACAGATATGTATGAAAATACCCTCAAATAAAATGGGACATTCTGTACTGTCGCCTCATATGAAACATTAGATCTCAAATCCAAAATGTGTATAGAGCCACATTTAAAAAAAAGTGTCTTCACTGTCCAAATAAATACGTAGGGGAGTGTACATACATATGTATACAGGATCTTTGATAGATTGTTGATTGTAGATGTGAAAAAAGTACATAAATAGACATGGATAAAACAGAAGTCTGACCAGGAATATGGCAATGTTGATGGCTGCTTGAAGGAATTCCATGTAAAGCAATGATTTCTTCAGACACTTTTCTAACATTACAGACAAATAATGGTTTTAAACAATGCAAGAGTTAGACTAAAGATAAATAGAATAGTGGAATAAAAAAGGGTGAAAAACATCTCTAATGAGAGTTGTATTTATACAACATTTTGCCCCACAATATATTAAGGCGAATATAAATTGACTTACAATCTAATTTCATCAAATCTAGAGTTTTGTGCAAATATCATGTTGGAAAACAATTGTGGAAAATAATACAAATCTTGGATGAGGCACAGTATCAACGACATGGCAGGAAAAGTGCAGAGGATTATGGAAGAGATTCTCTCCTGGCTGGCTTTGGCTCCCCAGTTGCCACCCTACACCACAGACCATTGGCACAGCACATGTTCCAATTCAACAAACGCTGAAAACAAACTTACAAAGAGCACCCTTGTCATGGGGGCAAACAATGTGCCTTGTTAAATCTACAACACACAAATACAAAATAGGTAAGAACACTTAGATGAACCTCACCCAGTGCTCCTCAATTCCGGAGGGTCACAAATGTGGGGCACGGACCCGAGGTCTTTATACTTAGCCACAGTGCCTTCAGCACCCATATAAGGAAGTGCAGTGATGATAATGCCTCTAGAAACGACACATCTCTGCGTTAGTTCCCTATATGGAGCCAATGCATGCACACATCACTGACAGAGAGAAACAGAAACTAAGGAAGAAAGAGAGGTTAATGAGTGAGGTAACCACGGTAAAGGAATAGTTTTATCAGGAAATTACTTTGTTTTGGCACTTAGTCATTTCTGGGTATGTCTTAGCAGAGGTTGAAGCAGATGAAACTGTCATAACAGTCATGACACAGGGACCCTGCTGAGGCCTCTACAGGCAATAGAGTGTGCATTGTAGACAGCTAGCTAGTGCTCACATTGTAGCTAGCTATAATGCTCAGATTGAAGGTACATTGTAGCTAGCTAGCGCTCAGATCGAGGGTACATTGTAGCTAGCTAGCTACAGTGCTCAGATTGAGTGTACATTGTAGCTAGCTATACTGCTCAGATTGAGGGTGCATTGTAGCTAGCTAGTTATAACACTCTGATTTACACTGAACAGAAATATAAACGCTACATGTAAAGTGTTGGTCCCTTGTTTCATGAGCTGAAATAAAAGATCCCAGAAATGTTCCATACGCACAAAAAGCTTATGTCTCAAATTTTGTGCACAAATTTGTTTACATCCCTGTTAGTGAGCATTTCTCCTTTGCCAAGATAATCCATCCACCTGACAGGTGTGGCAAATTAAGAAGCTGATTAAACAGCATGATCATTACACAGGTGCACCTTGTGCTGTGGAAAGGCCACTCTAAAATGTGCAGTTATCTCACACAACACAATGCCACAGCTGTCTCAAGTTGAGGGAGCGTGCAATTGGCATGGTGACTGCAGAAATGTCCACCAGAGCTATTGCCAGATATTTTAATGTTAATTTCTCTACCATAAGCCACCTCCAAAGTTGTTTTAGAGAATTTGGCAGTACGTCCAACCGGCCTCACAACCGCAGACCATGTGTAACAATGCCAGCCCAGGACCTCCACATCCAGCTTCTTCACCTGTGGGATCGTCTGAGACCAGCCACCCGGACAGATGATGAAACTGTGGGTTTGCACAACCAAATAACTTCTGCACAAACTGCCAGAAACCGTCTCAGGGAAGCTCATCTGCGTGCTCGTCATCCTCACCAGGGTCTTGACCTAACTGCAGTTCGGCATCCTAACCAACTTCAGTGGGCAAATGCTCACCTTCTATGGCCACTGGCACGCTGGAGAAGTGTGCTCTTCATGGATGAATCCCAATTTCAACTGCACCGGGCAGATGGCAGACAGTGTGTATGGCGTTGTGTGGGCGAGCGGTTTGCTGATGTCAACGTTGTGAACAGAGTGCCCCATGGTGGCAGTGGGGTTATGGTATGGGCAGGCATAAGCTACAGTCAATGAACACAATTGCATTTTATCAATGGCAATTTGAATGCACAGAGATACCGTGAAGAGATCGTCAGGCCCATTGTCGTGCCATTCATCTGCCGCCATCACCTCTTGTTTCAGCATGATAATGCACAGCCCCATGTCGCAAGGATCTGTACACAATTCCTGGAAGCTGAAAATGTCCCAGTTCTTCCATGGCCTGCATACTCACCAGACATGTCACCCATTTAGCATGTTTGGGATGCTCTGGATCGAGGTGTATGATAGCGTGTTCCAGTTCCAGCCAATATCCAGCAGCTTCGCACTGCCATTGAAGAGGAGCGGGACAACATTCCAAAGGCCACAATCAACAGCCTGATCAACTCTATGCAAAGGAGATGTGTCGCGCTGCATGAGGCAAATGGTGGTCACACCAGATACTGACAGGTTTTCTAATCCTACTTTTAAAAAAAGTTATCTGTGACCAATAGATGCATTTGTGTATTCCCAGTCATGTGAAATCCATAGATTAGGGGCTAATGAATTTATTTCAATTGACTGATTTCCTTATATGAACTGTAACTGAGTAAAATCTTTGAAATTGTTGCATGTTGCATTTATATTTCTGTTCAGTGTAGTTGGCCCCTTCGACTAAAGCCTCAAGGCTAAGAATTACTGCCTACCTAGAGCAGATAGTTACATTAGACTGTGACTTTACAGTGTAATCACTTTGTTATGGTATATACATTATATATTCCATTTGTATAAAAGCTACAGTATGCTTCAATTTCCAGTCATGTGTCCCAGGAAGCTCCCTTTGCTACTTGAGACATGTCTTGTGCAGACAGCTGACGATCACAGAATGAAATATGAAGACAATGCAATTCATGAAGTTTCCTATATAATTTCCTTTGGCCCATTTTAGACAAACATATACACACCACATTCCCTTCAGTGTGTGTCAGTTACCTCTTCCTCTGTGACCTGTTCGTACTCTAACAATTCCCCTCCCCTGGCTTAAAGCACTGGAAAGAGGGCAGCCATGATTGACCCCCCCCCTACCCCCCTTTTTAGGGGGGTGAACAGGGGGCAGCCCCACTGAGCTATATATGAACTGGCGTCTAAGATGGTCAACCGTTGTTTTCAATGTAATCTACTCACGTTCGCATACACTGTTTCATGGTTGTTGCTATCTTTCTAGATCCGGTTTTAGAGAGCTATTTACACTCAGCGCTCACTGGAGCAGTGCAAGCAGCGACGACGTCATCCAGAAACATGACAGATAGTGGATTCATATAAAAAGTTAATATCTTTAGCTGTGAGTGATACAAAAAAAAATCTGCCTAAGACAATTACTTGAATAATTTAATGGATGTTTTGTGTACAAAGGTGATGTATTATTTGCAATTTCCAAATTTGACTTATCTATGAGGCCTTCTATAGACGGGTTGGTTGTTTAGCAACAAAACCAATGTGTGCGTAAATATGGGGCAAAACAAACGTGGTTGGCTTAGATTGTTGACAACATGTAAACTATATTTAGTCTGCAATGTTTATTGAAAACATAAATACATTTGCACAATGAGCACTTGTTGTCTCAGATACATTGTTACAGTTGTTGGTTAGCTAGCTAGGTAATTGTATCCATATTAGCGTTGCCATTAAATCAGTCAAAACACCTCAAAACAAGACATGGTATCAAGAACAAGATTAAACTAGCTGAAATTAGTCATTTACGATTCCCCACATGGCAGTTTCTTGTCATTGTTGGTAGCTATCTGGCCACCCAGAATCATAACAACTCACTGACTTCTGCCCCATTGCACGTGTGCATCGTTTTCGTGATGTTGTCAGCTAACCCATCTATGAGAATTGTCTTTTTGGGCTCAACTTCAGCTGAACTGCAATAACCCTAGGCCAGTGGAAAGCAGCTTCCAGACAGGAACCCTGGGGCAGCCCTTACTGACTCCCATTTAGCTTCACACATAGAGTGCCACAATCGGAGGCTGAATGTTTTTGTCGAAGTGCAGGATAACCAACCCCAGCTCTAAGGGTTAGTTGGTTCCTGTTGAAGGAAATGTTACTATGTTTTGCATAGCAATTGGCTCAATGACACAAGCCTGCTCTATCCATTCACTAGCTGGTACCAAAACATGTAGCGCAAACAGATACTGTAACAAGCTATGGGCCAAGACCTCCTCTATAGAAAAAAACATGTCTACAAAAACAGCCCATAACATAGACCATTAGATCCAAGGAGAGTACCAAAATACATACAGATAGATCTACAAACAGATAGATCTACATACAGATAGATCTACCAAAATAAAGGAAACACAAACATAAAGTGTCTTAATAGGGCATTGGGCCACCATGAGCTGCCAGATCAGCTTCAATCCGATTTGGCATAGATTCTACAAGTGTCTGGAACTCTATTAGAGGGATGTGACACCATTCTTCCATGAGAAATTCCATTATTTGGTGCATTGTTGATGAAAACACTGTCTCAGGCGCCACTCCAGAATCTACCATAAATATTCAATTGGGTTAATATCTGGTGACTGACACACATACACTTTAAAACCCCTATGCTCCTTTGAGACCCCTCTTTAAAAGCCACTGAGCCATAGTAGTCCATTTAAAGTCACTGAGCCATCTTCTAGCCATGGTAGCCAAAATAATGAGAAACTGCGCATTTTTTTACATTTCCCTAAGCATGATGGGATGTCAATTGCTTAATTAACTCAGGAACCACACCTGTGTGGAAGCACCTGCTTTCAATATACTTTGTATCCCTCATTGACTAAAGTTTTGGCAGTTATCTGTAAATTGCCCGGTAAACTCTGATCTACATTAGCTACCTCTTTCAGTGGCATTTTGTCTGTCCCCATATGTAAACGTTTCAAGGGAAAGGCCAAGGATTAACTCTACAGTAGCTACGTCTACAGTGAGGGAAAAAAGTATTTGATCCCCTGCTGATTTTGTACGTTTGCCCACTGACAAAGAAATGATCAGTCTATAATTTTAATGGTAGGTTTATTTGAACAGTGAGAGACAGAATAACAACCAAAAAATCCAGAAAAACGCATGTCAAAAATGTTATAAATTGATTTGCATTTTAATGAGGGAAATAAGTATTTGACCCCTCTGCAAAACATGACTTAGTACTTGGTGGCAAAACCCTTGTTGGCAATCACGGAGGTCAGACGTTTCTTGTTGCACACATCTCAGGAGGGATTTTGTCCCACTCCTCTTTGCAGATCTTCTCCGAGTCATTAAGGTTTCGAGGCTGACGTTTGGCAACTCGAACCTTCAGCTCCCTCCACAGATTTTATATGGGATTAAGGTCTGGAGACTGGCTAGGCCACTCCAGGACCTTAATGTGCTTCTTCTTGAGCAACTCCTTTATTGCCTTGGCCGTGTGTTTTGGGTCATTGTCATGCTGGAATACCCATCCACGACCCATTTTCAATGCCCTGGCTGAGGGAAGGAGGTTCTCACCCAAGATTTGACGGTACATGGCCCCGTCCATCGTCCCTTTGATGCGGTGAAGTTGTCCTGTCCCCTTAGCAGAAAAACACCCCAAAAGCATAATGTTTCCACCTCCATGTTTGATGGTGGGGATGGTGTTCTTGGGGTCATAGGCAGCATTCCTCCTCCTCCAAACACGGCGAGTTGAGTTGATGCCAAAGAGCTCCATTTTGGTCTCATCTGACCACAACACTTTCACCCAGTTCTCCTCTGAATCATTCAGATGTTCATTGGCAAACTTCAGACAGGCATGTATATGTGCTTTCTTGAGCAGGGGGACCTTGCGGGCGCTGCAGGATTTCAGTCCTTCACGGCGTAGTGTGTTACCAATTGTTTTCTTGGTGACTATGGCCCCAGCTGTCTTGAGATCATTGACAAGATCCTCCCGTGTAGTTCTGGGCTGATTCCTCACCGTTCTCATGATCATTGCAACTCCACGAGGTGAGATCTTGCATGGAGCCCCAGGCCGAGGGAGATTGACAGTTATTTTGTGTTTCTTCCATTTGCGAATAATTGCACCAACTGTTGTCACCTTCTCACCAAGCTGCTTGGCGATGGTCTTGTAGCCCATTCCAGCCTTGTGTAGGTCTACAATCTTGTCCCCGACATCCTTGGAGAGCTCTTTGGTCTTGGCCATGGTGGAGAGTTTGGAATCTGATTGATTGATTGCTTCTGTGGACAGGTGTCTTTTATACAGGTAACAAACTGAGATTAGGAGCACTCCCTTTAAGAGTGTGCTCCTAATCTCAACTGTATAAAAGACACCTGGGAGCCAGAAATCTTTCTGATTGAGAGGGGTCAAATATTTATTTCCCTCATTAAAATGCAAATCAATGTATAACATTTTTTACATGCACTTTTCTGGATTTTTTTGTTGTTATTCTGTCTCTCACTGTTCAAATAAACCTACCATTAAAATTATACACTGATCATTTCTTTGTCAGTGGGCAAACGTACAAAATCAGCAGGGGATCAAATACTTTTTTCCCTCACTGTATACACCGTACCTAAATCCACTGACTACATTCTAAATAAATGGTATGGGGATTGTGAGAGAAATATTACGTATTTACCTGATTTGTTTGATATTAATACTTAACAAATAGTAAGACATTTCTATTCTACTAATGCAGTGTTTTTATGGTCTCCACTCTAGCTCCCTGCAGCTAATCTGGGCACATGGTCACTAGAGATATCTTGCGCTGACAATTGATCTACAGCATGCATTCCATAGACAAGATGTGGAGGGTGTAACCGAGATAAAGATAGACTGGAGGAGTAGAACAAAACCCTTATTTTTTCTGCAGATAACCATAGGATGAACCCAATGTGGCTTATGCTGGCACCCTATCGAATGGGAGGGGTGGGACCAGCCATGACTAAGCATTTTTAGTGTCAGCTATATAAGAACCAGCATTTTCTGTAAAAGTTAGGCTCTTGGCCCAACAGTCAAGAGTGTTGGGTCGACCAGTCTCATTATTGCAATAATTAAATCGATATTGAATAAAGATTATTGTTGAAGAAATGACAAAGTCTCTCTCAGTACTGAAATTTCCACGACAGGATGTACATATCATATAAATTATATGGCCTCAACAGCTTTGGCCCATCCCATGTCAATGTCAACTAAAGCTTCTATGAACAGAAAGTGCACAGTCTTTATAAGAGAAATAAAACATGTCTTGGAAAGGCAGTGGTAAAGAAATACTCAAAATACAATGATATAAGTGACATTTTTTGACAAACAAAAGGGAATGGGGGTTGATCCAGTTGAGACCTAGCAACAGTAACCTCAAACGGCAGAACTCCAGTCGAGTATCTTATCGGACCTGGAGAGCTACAGATGAGTCTAAACTGTCCACTCCAAAAAGAGTAAAACCAGAGCCATAGGTGAGTATGATGTTACAGTCTGTCTGGATATATTTCTCTGGATAAAACAGTGCAGAGGGGAGACAACAGAAAGACAAATAGAATAACTCAAACTCAGGCCCTGTAGCCCAATCACTCAGAACAAAGGGAATGTTTTGAAAGAACCAAATTATTTACCAGACAAAATAAATAAAATACATAAAATCCATAACATAAATTATTCAAAGCCTGGATTAAATACTAACGGATATTGATTGTTATTCCCAACCCATCCTCTGCTTTTTAGAGAACAGGGGAATTTTTGTGAAGATGATATGGTTTTGTTTTTCAAAAGGTAGCTTTACCTTCAAGTCCTTTCACTCAACAGTTTGATGAACAGTAGCAACATACAGTATTGCTCTGTGTGAGTGGGCAGGCAAGTAGGTACCATCATGAGCAATGTGAGACACAGCTGGGCTTTACCATCCCCCACTAAAGTAAAAGTTCACAGTCAAAACCCAGGGTCGTATTCATTAGGGCACACTGTAGCAAAGAATTGTGCAAAGGAAAACGTTCAGGTAGTCCATTGGTTTTCTTCCATTTGCTGCCTAATGAAAACGACCCAGGACTAAAAGACAGTAGGGTCTTTTTCCACCGCCTACAGTAGCTCAATGAGCTAAGTCTTTTACAGTCCTAGTAATTCCTTGGGTTGTTGTAGGACACAGAGAGCGGGGGTGCGCTGGGGTTTGGCGCGGCCACAAGGGAGCTGACCTCTGGGGGGTATGGCTGCAGGCCCAGTTGCTTGTTGTCCTGAAGTCTGCGGACCACCACACGGCAGAAGTCCTCGCTGTGACGGTGGCAGGTGTCAAGGAGCTGGCGGACCTTGGCAGTGCGCGTGGCCCGGTTCACCACCAGCTCGTAGTCCTCGCGCATCAGGAGAGAGCACGCCAGCAGGGCGTCCAGGCTCTGGTTCAGGCAGGCCTCCGTCATCTGGGAGACAATCTCCTCGCGACGTGCCGCGATCCAGCGTGCCACGGGGCCCAGCGTGGGGCCGAGGGGGTCCGATGACAGGTTGAATCCTGGAGAAGGTGGGGGTCAAAGTAGGTATTAGATGAGAGGTAATAGTACAGTGCCTTCAGAAAGTATTCACACCTAGACTTTTTCTACATTTTGTTGTGTTACAGCCTGAATTTAAAATGGATTACATTTAGATTTGGTCTCACAGATCTACACACAATTCCTCATAATGTCAAATTGGAATTTCGTTTTTTTTACATTTTTACAAATTAATAAAAAAAATGAAAAGCTGAAATTTCTTGAGTCAATAAGTATTCAACCCCTTTGTTATGGCATGCATAAATAAGTTCTGGAGTAAACATTTGCTTAACATGTCACATAATAAGTTGCATGGACTCACTCGGTGTTCAGTAATAGTGGTTAACATGATCTGAATGACTACCCCATCTCTGTACCTCACACATAATTATCTGTAAGGTCCCTCAGCCGAGTAGTGAATTTCAAGCACAGATTCAACCACAAAGACCAGTAAAGTTTTCCAATGCCTCTCAAAGTAGGGCATCTATTGGTAGATGGGAGGGAAAAAAAGAACAAAGTAGACACTGAATATCCCTTTGAGCAAGGTGAAGTTATTACTTACACTGTGGATGGTGTATCAATACCCTGAGTCACTACAAAGTCCTTCCTAACTCAGTTGCCAGAGAGTTAGGAAACCGCTCAGTGATTTCACCATAAGGCCAATGATGATTTGAAAACAGTTACAGTTTAATGGCTGTGATAGGAGAAAACTGAGGATGGATCAACAACATTGTAGTTACTTCACAATAATAACCTAATTGACAGAGTGAAAAGAAGGAAGCCTGTACAGAATACAAATATTCCAAAACATGCATCCTGTTTGCAACCAGGCACTAACGTAATACTGCAAAAAATGTGGCAAAGCAATTATATTTTTGTCCTGAATACAAAGTGCAATGTTTGTGGCAAATCCAATACAACACATTACTGAGTACCACTCTCCATATTTTCAAGCATAGTGGTGGCTGCATCATGTTATGTGTATGCTTGTAATCGTTAAGGACTGGGGAGTTTTTCAGGATAAAAAATAAACGGAATGGAGCAAAACACAGGCAAAATTCTAGAGGAAAACCTGGTTCAGTCTGCTTTCCACCAGACACTGGCAGATTAATTCACCTTTCAGCAGGACAACCTAAAACACAAGGCCAAATCTACATTGGAGTTGCTTACCGAGAAGACAGTGAATGTTCCTGAGTGGCAGAGTTACAGTTTTGACTTAAATCTACTAGAAAATCTATGGCAAGACCTGAAAGGGGTTGTTTAGCAATGATCAACATCCAATTTATCAGAGCTTGAAGAATAATGGGCAAATGTTGCACAATCCAGGTGTGGAAAGCTCTTAGAGACTTACCCAGAAAGACTCACAGCTGTAATCGTTGCAAAAGGTGCTGAACCCCGCCCTGTGCAACTGGGTTCTGGACTTCCTGACGGGCCGCCCCTAGGTGGCGAAGGTAGGAAACAACACCTCCGCTATGCTGATCCTCAACACAGGGGCCCCACAAGGGTGCATGCTCACCCCCCCCCCCCCCCTTGTACTCCCTGTTCACCCATGACTGCATGGCCATGCACGCCTCCAACTCAATCATCAAGTTTGCAGACGACACAACAGAGACAGCCTACAGGGAGGAGGTGAGGGTCAACAAAATAACCTCTCCTTCAACGTCAACAAAAATGAAGGAACTGATCGTGGACTTCAGGAGACAGCAGAGGGAGCACGCCCCCATCCACATCAACGGGGCCGCAGTGGAGAAGGTGAAAAGCTTCAAGTTCCTCGGCATACACATCACTGACAATCTGAAATGGTCCACCCACACAGACAATGTGGTGAAGAAGGCGTAACAGCGCCTCTTCAACCTCAGGAGGCTGAAAAAATGTGGCTTGGCCCCTAAGACCCTCACAAACTTTTACAGATGCACCATTGAGAGCATCCTGTCGGGCTGTATCACCGGCTGGTACCACTGGGCTCTCCAGAGGGTGGTGCAGTCTGCCCAACGCATCACCGGGGGCACACTGCCTGCCCTCCAGGACACCTACAGCTCAGGAAGGCCAATGTCACAGGAAGGCCGAAAAGATCATCAAGGACATCAACCACCCGAGCCATGGCCTGTTCACCCCACTATCATCCAGAAGGCAAGGTCAATACAGATGCATCAAAGCTGGGACCGAGAGACTGAAAAACAGCTTCTATCTCAAGGCCATCAGACTGTTAAATAGCCATCACTTGCTGGCCTCCACCCAGTACCCTGTCCTGAACTTAGTCACGGTCACTAGCCGTCTACCACCCGGTTACCCAACCCTGCACCTTAGAGGCTGCTGCTCTATGTACATAGACATGGAATCATTGGCCACTTTAATAATGGAACACTGGTTACTTTAATAATGTTTACATACTGTTTTACTCATTTCACATGTATATACTGTATTCTAGTCAATGCAATTTGAAATAATAGTATATACAGTATACAGCAATAGTTGACTTAGGTAAATGTGATATTTATTTATATTACAATTTGTATATATATTACACATACATACAGTTGAAGTCGGAAGTTTACATACACCTTAGCCAAATACATTTAAACTAAGTTTTTCACGATTCCTGACATTTAATCCTAGTACAAATTCCCTGTCTTAGGTCAGTTAGGATCACCACTTTATTTTAAGAATGTGAAATGTCAGAATAATAGTAGAGAGAATAATTTATTTCAGCTTTTATTTCTTTCATCACATTCCCAGTGGGTCAGAAGTTTACATACACTCAATTAGTAGTTGGTAGCATTGCCTTTAAATTGTTTAATTTGGGTCAAACGTTTCGGGTAGCCTTCCACAAGCTTCCCACAATAAATTGGGTGAATTTTGGCCCATTCCTCCTGACAGAGCTGGTGTAACTGAGTCAGGTTTGTAGGCCTCCTTGCTCGCACATGCTTTTTCAGTTCTGCCCACACATTTTCTATAGGATTGAGGTCAGGGCTTTGTGATGGCCACTCAAATACCTTGACTTTGTTGTCCTTAAGCCATTTTGGCACAACTTTGGAAGTATGCTTGGGGTCATTGTCTATTTGGAAGACCCATTTGCGACCAAGCTTTAACTTCCTGACTGATGTCTTGAGATGTTACTTCAATATATCCACATAATTTTCCTTCCTCATGATGCCATCTATTTTGTGAAATGCACCAGTCCCTCCTGCAGCAAAGCACCCCTACAGCATGATGCTGCCACCCCCGTGCTTCACGGTTGGGATGGTGTTCTTTGGCTTGCAAGCTGCCCCCTTTTTCCTCCAAACATAACGATGGTCATTATGGCCAAACAGTTATATTTTTGTTTCATCAGACCAGAGGACATTTCTCCAAAAAGTACAATCTTTGTCCCCATGTGCAGTTGCAAACCGTAGTCTGGCTTTTTTATGGCGGTTTTGGAGCAGTGGCTTCTTCCTTGCTGAGCGGCCTTTCAGGTTATGTCGATATAGGACTCGTTTTACTGTGGATAGAGATACTTTTGTACCTGTTTCCTCCAGCATCTTCACAAGGTCCTTTGCTGTTGTTCTGGGATTGATTTGCACTTTTTGCACCAAAGTACGTTCATCTCTAGGAGACAGAACGCGTCTCCTTCCTGAGCGGTATGACGGCTGCGTGGTCCCATGGTATTTATACTTGCGTACTATTGTTTGTACAGATGAACGTGGTACCTTCAGGCGTTTGGAAATTGCTCCCAAGGATGAACCACACCTTGTGGAGGTCTACAATTCTTTTTCTGAGTTCTTGGCTGATTTCTTTTGATTTTCCAATGATGTCAAGCAAAGAGGCACTGAGTTTGAAGGTAGGCCTTGAAATACATCCACAGGTACACCTCCAATTGACTCAAATGATGTCAATTAGCCTATCAGAAGCTTCTAAAGCCATGACATCATTTTCTGGAATTTTCCAAGCTATTTAAAGGCACAGTCAACTTAGTGCATGTAAACTTCTGACCCACTGGAATTGTGATACAGTGAATTATAAGTGAAATAATCTGTCTGTAAACAATTGTTGGAAAAATTACTTGTGTCATGCACAAAGTAGATGTCCTAACCGACTTGCCAAAACGATAGTTTGTTAACAAGACATTTGTGGAGTGGTTGAAAAATGAGTTTTAATGACTCCAACCTAAGTGTATGTAGACTTCCGACTTAGTGATCCAATTGACATTTTAGTCATTTAGCAGACGCTCTTATCCAGAGCGACTTACAATTAGTGAGTGCATGCATTTTTCATACTGGACCCCCGTGGGACTTCAACTGTACATACAGTTCATTCGGAAAGTATTCAGACCACTTCCCTTTTTCCACATTTTGTCACGTTACAGCGTTATTCTAAAATTGATTAAATACATTTTATTCCGCAACCTACACACAATACCCCATAATGACAAAGCGAAAACAGTTTTGTTTTTTTGTGCAAATGTATTTACAAAAATTATAAACAGAAACACTTTATTTACATAAGTATTCAGACCCTTTGCTATGAGACTTGAAATTGAGCTCAGGTGCATCCTGTTTCCATTGATCATCCTTGAGATGTTTCTACAACTTGATTGGAGTCCACCTGTGGTAAATTAAATTGATTGAACATTATTTGGAAAGGCACACACCTATCTATATAAGGTCCCACAGTTGACAGTGCATGTCAGAGCAAAAATCAAGCTATGAGGTCGAAGGAATTGTCTGTAGAGCTCCGAGACAGGATTGTGTTGAGGCACAGATCTGGGGAAGGGTCCCAAAAAATGTCTGCAGCATTGAAGGTCCCCAAGAACACAGTGGCCTCCATCATTCTTAAATGGAAGAAGTTTGGAACCACCAAGACTCTTCCTAGAGCTGGCTGCCCGGCCAAACTGAGCAATCGAGGGAGAAGGGCCTTGGTCAGGGAGGTGACCAAGAACCCGATGGTCACGGCAGGGACTGGGAGACTAGTCAGGATCAAGGGAAAGATGAGGTCCTTGATGAAAACCTGCTCCAGAGCACTCAGGACCTCAGACTGGGTCGAAGTTCACCTTCCAACAGAACAACGACCCTAAGCACACAGCCAAGTCAACGCAAGAGTGGCTTCGGGACAAGTCTCTGAATGTCCTTGAGTGGCCCAGACAGAGCCCGGACTTGAACCCGATCGAACATCTCTGGAGAGACCTGAAACAGCTGTGCAGCAACGCTCCCCATCCAACCTGACAGAGCTTGAGAGGATCTGCAGATTAGAATGGGAGAAACTCCCCAAATACAGGTGTGCACAGCTTGTAGCGTCAGAAGATTTGAGGCTGTAATCGCTGCCAAAGGTACTTCAACAAAGTACTGAGTAAAGGGTCTGAATACTTATGTAAATGTAATATTTCAGTTATTTATTTTTAATAAATTTGCAAAAATTTATAAAAACCAGATTTTGCTTTGTCATTATGGGGTATTGTGTGTAGATTGATGAGGGGAAAAAACAATTCAATCCATTATAGAATAAGGCTGTAACGTAACAAAATGTGGAAAAAGTTAAGGGCTCTGAATACTTTCCGAATGCAGTGTACATACATACTGAACAAAAATATAAACGCAACATGCAACAATTTCAAAGATTTTACTGAGTTACACTTCATAGAAGGAAATCAGTCAATTTAAATAAATAAATTAGGCCCTATTCTATGGATTTCACATGACTGGGCAGGGGTGCAGCCATGGGTGGGCCTGGGAGGGCATAGGCCCACCCACTGGGCAGCCAGGGCCAATCACTGGGGAGCCAGGCCCAGCCAATCAGAATTCGTTTTTCTCCACAAAAGGCCTTTATTACAGACAGAAATACTCCTCAGCATTTCTAAAAACATGTTTTCACTTTGTCATTATGGGGTATTGTGTGTAGATGGGTGAGAAAAAAATATATTTAATCAATTTTGAATTCAGGCTGTAACACAACAAAATGGTGTATAACTCAAGGGGTATGAATACTTTCTGAAGGCACTGTAGGTAGTGAGACTAGGAGGGTGTAATGTTAGTTTTGATTTGGTTGTGAACTTCTATTACCTGGTTGTGGTTGGTATGGCTGTGGCTTCAGGGTGAGGTTGTCCAGGTGCGTCACACACTCCGTCTCAGGCAGGCCCGGTTTGAGGGGAATATTGAGGTTTTCCAGGGGCCTGGCACTGTGGGGGTAGTCATTGAAGTTGTTGCCCTGTAGGGTCTGCTCTCTGAGGGGCCCCAGGGTGTGGGACATGAATGACATGGGGGATACTTCTAGGAGGGATGAGTGTCAATCAGAGGAGGCTCCTCCAGGGAAGAAGAGGAGGATATTTCTCCTCATTAACTTACATTTTACATTTTAGTCATTTATTAAACGCTCTTATCCAGAGCGACTTACAGTTAGTGAGTGCATACATTCTTTTATTTTTCATACTGGCCCCCCGTGGGAATCGAACTGGCCACCCTGCCGGCCATTCCCTCCCCTACCCTGGACCAATTGTGCGCCGCCCCATGGGTCTCCCGGTCGCGGCCGGCTACGACAGAGCCTGGATTCGAACCAGGATCTCTAGTGGCACAGCTAGCACTGCGATGCAGTGCCTTAGACTACTGCGCCACTCGGATGTATCTATTCAGTCTTTTCAAAAGAGAAGAGTATACAACATATATAACGCAGCAACAGACTAGTACTCAGGAAACTCTTCAGCTGTCAATTGCAGCTGTCAATCACAGTCCAGGAAAGGAGGTAGGCTTACCTTTAGAAGGCGGGGCATTGGTGCTAGTGAGGGAGCTCGGTCGGGAGATGTCAGTGTCCTGGGAGGAGCAAGACCCAGAGCCAGAGCTGGAGTTTCCCTAAGGCAGTGAGAGAAGGACTGTATGACAATATGAAAATCTGGATACCGCTCAAACCTACTACAGTATATAACACATTGCCGTTGTTAGAATCTTAATATCACAAACAGAACTGGAGTTATAACCAGTTTTAGGAGGGCATGTCGTTTTTCAAATTGATTTTCCCCTGTTGACCCTCCTTCTCCCGACAGTAGGGCCTGCACCGCTCCTTCTCCCGACAATGGAAGGTGCCATGCCCAGTTGATAATCATCCCAATAAATGCTTTGAAACGGAACCTAAACTGTACCGAAACAAATTTCACACATACACTGAGTGCACAAAACATTAGGAACACCTTTCTAATATTGAGTTGTTCCCCCTTTTGCCCTCAGAACAGCCTCAATTCGTTGTGGCATTGACTCTACAAGGTGTCGAAAGTGTTCCATAGGGATAATGGCCCCTCTCTCTCCATCTTTCTCTCTGTCCCCCCTCTCTCTCTCTCAATTCCTCTCTCTGTACCCCTCTCTCTCCATTCCTTTCTCTGTTCCCCCTCCCTCTCCATCCCTCTCTCTGTCCCCTCTCTCTCCATCTTTCTCTCTGTCCCCCCTCTCTCTGTCCCCCCTCTCTCTCCATCCCTCTCTCTGTCCCCCATCTCCCTCTCCTCTCTCTCTCCATGATCCAGGCGGAGCACTACACACCTGTGCCCGCCCTAATATTCAACGTGAGTGACATCACATCTTAGAGCATAATGCTCTCTTTTGATATCTACTGTATAGTATATCTCTTAGGTCACAGGTGCGTGCCATGGCCCACCTAAAGCAACCCAAAAGGAATCTATGATCTATCTTTAGAAAAACACTGGTCTATGGGGCATTCAGATCAGACCCACAGTAGAACGTCACTGATCCCTGGGTTGTGTGTTCTTGCAGGGGTTGATGGGCTTGATCTTCCTGTGTGTGGAGGACGTGTTCCAGCTCATCAACTACTTCAGCTTCAGCTACTGGCTCTACGTGGGCCTGTCTGTGGCCGGCCTCATCTATCTGCGCTTCACTCAGCCAGACAGACACAGACCCGTTAAGGTAATGTTAGAAAGATTGGTGTCTGAGTTTGAGTCTGTGTGTTTGATTGACTTGTCTCTCTCTCTTTTTATTTCTGTCTCACTCTCTCACACACATACAGACAGATGAGAGAGGGATGCCAATGGATGAGTAAACTTGCATCTGCATAGTTGTGTATCATCACCATAGTTTGACCTGCTGTATCCTGGCTAACCATTGGCTCCTCTCCACAGCTCTCCCTGTTCTTTCCCTTCGTTTACTGCCTGTGCAGTCTGTTCCTGGTCATCGTCCCTCTATACGGAGACACCATTAACTCCCTCATAGGGATCGGCATCGCCCTGTCTGGAGTGCCTGTCTACTACGTGGCCATATACCTGCCTGAAGACAGGAGGCCCAAGTTTATAGGCAGACTAAATGGTAAGGATCAGAGCTAGAGACACACAGACACAGGGCTGGTTTCCCGGAGCCATTTTAACACTACTTCTGGACTTGAAAGCATGCTAAATGGAATTATTTTTTTGAAAGTGCTTTTTAGTCCAGGAGTTTGTCAAACCGTCCCCCATTTTTGCAGAACATTACTGTAACATATTAATATGCATTATAGCTAGAAAGTAACTGTCTTGGAAGTTTTGTGATTTTCAATTCTAATTCTGCCATTTAATGTATGAAGAAATAGGATTTCAATTTGTGTGTAGCAGACTGGTGTGTCCACACCTTTTCATGTGTTGAGGATTCATATGTTTAAGAATGAAAAGTTGAAAGTGTGACCGAAAAATCTAAAGATGTTGTATCTTTTTAGAAGCATGTTAGTAAAGGGTGCTAAGGTGGAAGTCTGTAGGAACGCCTGAGTTTATTGGGTGGTTGATAAACAAAGAGTGCCACTGTAGGCAAGAGACAGTTAGATATACACTGAGTGTACAAAACATTAGGAACATCTTCCTAATATTGAGTTGCACCCCCTTTCCCCCTCAGAACAGTCTCAATTCGCCGCGGCATGGACTCTACAAGGTGTCGAAAGCGTTCCACAGGGATGCTGGCCCATGTTGACTCAAATGCTCAGTGTTGTGTCAAGTTGGCTGGATGTGCTTTGGATGGTGGACTATTCTTGATACACACAGAAAACTGTTGAGTGTGAAAAACCCAGCAGCATTGTAGTTCTTGACACACACAAACCAGTGCGTCTGGCACCTACTGCCATATCCCGTTCAAAGGCACTTAAATCGTTTGCCTTGCCCATTCACCCTCTGAATGGCACACATACACAATCCATGTCTCAATTGTCTCAAGGCTTGAATATCCTTCTTTGTCCTGTCTCCACCCATTCAACTACACTGATTAAAGTAGATTTAACAAGTGACATCAATAACGAATCATAGCTTTCACCTGATCAGTCTATGTCATGGAAAGAGCAGGTGTTCCTAATGCTTTGTATGGGTGGTTGAAATTAATATTTGATTAGACACATTTTATTTGACATTGTTTCAATGTTGATAGTAAAATGGTTTGAATCAATGCCATTGTTTCAACGTCATGCCATCAACCTAAATAAAGAGGTATATTGAAATAAAACGAGAAGCCAGAGTCCAACAACTCCTGCCTGAACAGTGACTCCTACTGGTATATGAGGGGTAATGCACTTCAGTTAGAACGGGTCTACCATCCAGGAGTCTACCATCCAGATGCCTACCTCTATAAAAACCTGCTTAGCTGTGTATGTTTCAGCCTTAGCTATCATGTCAACACACTTAGACATTGATCAGCTTCCATACTAATTTGCATAGACTACCTAAATAAATGTTGAATAGTTGAAAGTAACAAACTTTTCTTACACAAGCTGTATGTGAAAAGTACATTCGGAGTGAGGTTGGGTTTATGTAGGCTACATCGATTTCTGATTTGCCCAACAAAGGACACCATCATTTATACTGTCATTCATCCATGGTTGATTGGATCTTTGGAAGTAGTTACCATTAGCCCTATAAATAGGATGCCAAATTCATGATATTAATAATACACTTTTACCTTTGGATATTGTCTTGTGTATGAAGGAGGTTGGTCGATTTCAAATGTAATCTAAAAGTACATTTTGTTACATTACAGCCTCATTCTAAAATTGATTAAATTGTTTTACAAATGTATAAAATAAACTCCAAGCGGGCAGTCATGTGCCTTTTACTGAGGAGTGGCTTCAGTCTGGCCACTCTACCATAAATGCCTGATTGGTGGGATCTCCAGAGATGGTTGTCCTTCTGGAAAGTTCTCCCATCTCCACAGAGGAACTCTGGAGCTCTGTCAGAGTGACCATCGGGTTCTTGGTCACCTCCCTGACCAAGGCCCTTCTCCCGCAATTGCTCAGTTTGGCCGGGCGGCCAGCTCTAGGAAGAGTCTTGTCTTCTTGGGGACATTCAATGCTGCAGACATTTTTTGGTACCATTCCACAGATCTGTGCCTCGACACAATCCTGTCTCTGCGCTCTACGGACAATTCCTTCGACCTCACGGATTGGTTTTTGCTCTGACATGCACTGTCAACTGTGGGACCTTATATAGACAGGTGTGTGCCTTTCCAAATCATGTCCAATCACTAATATATAAAAAGACAATAACCAAAGGTAAAAGTGTATTATTAATATCATGAATTTTGGCATCCTATTTATAGAGCTAATGGTAACTACTTATACAATTCCAAAGATCCAATCAACCATGGATGAATGATAGTACACGTTGAAATTATGGTGTCCTTTGTTGGGGAAATCAGATGTCAATGTAGCATACATAAACCCAACCTCACTCAGAATTGACTTTCACATACAGCTTGTGTAAGAAAAGTTTGTTACTTTCAACTATTCAACGTTTATTTAGGTAGTCTATGCAAATGAGTACGGAAGCTGATCAATCTCTGAATGTGTTGACATGATAACTCAGCTGAATCGAACACAGCTTGTTTCGAAAGCTAAGCAGGGTACATAGAGGTCGGCATCTGGACGGGAGACTTGTTCTCACTGAAGTGCATTACCCCTCATATACCAGTAGGAGTCACTGTTCAGGCTGGACTGTGGCTTCACATTTTACTTTAATATACCTCTTTATTTAGGTTGATGGCATGACGTTGAAACAATGACTGATTCAAACATACAATTTTACTATGAACATTTAAACAAAGGTCAAATAACATGTCTAATCATTTATGAAATGTAACATAATTTCAACCACCCAACATACACTGCTCAAAAAAATTAAGGGAACACTAAAATAACACATCCTAGATCTGAATGAATGAAATAATCTTATTAAATACTTTTTTCTTTACATAGTTGAATGTGCTGACAACAAAATCACACAAAAATGATCAATGGAAATCAAATGTATCAACCCATGGAGGTCTGGATTTGGAGTCACACTCAAAATTAAAGTGGAAAACCACACTACAGGCTGATCCAACTTTGATGTAGTGTCCTTAAAACAAGTCAAAATGAGGCTCAGTAGTGTGTGTGGCCTCCACATGCCTGTATGACCTCCCTACAACGCCTGGGCATGCTCTTGATGAGGTGGCGGATGGTCTCCTGAGGGATCTCCTCCCAGACCTGGACTAAAGCATCCGCCAACTCCTGGACAGTCTGTGGTGCAACGTGGCGTTGGTGGATGGAGCGAGACATGATGTCCCAGATGTGTTCAATTGGATTCAGGACTGGGGAACGGGCGGGCCAGTCCATAGCATCAATGCCTTCCTCTTGCAGGAACTGCTGACACACTCCAGCCACATGAGGTCTAGCATTGTCTTGCATTAGGAGGAACCCAGGGCCAACCGCACCAGCATATGGTCTCACAAAGGGTCTGAGGATCTCATCTCGGTACCTAATGGCAGTCAGGCTACCTCTGGCGAGCACATGGAGGGCTATGCGGCCCCCCAAAGAAATGCCACCCCACACCATGACTGACCCACCGCCAAACCGGTCATGCTGGAGGACGTTGCAGGCAGCAGAACGTTCTCCACGGCGTCTCCAGACTCTGTCACATGTGCTCAGTGTGAACCTGCTTTCATCTATGAAGAGCACAGGGCGCCAGTGGCGAATTTGCCAATCTTGTTGTTCTCTGGCAAATGCCAAACGTCCTGCACGGTGTTGGGCTATAAGCACAACCCCCACCTGTGGACGTCGGGCCCTCATACCACCCTCATGGAGTCTGTTTCTGACCGTTTGAGCAGACACATGCACATTTGTGGCCTGCTGGAGGTCATTTTGCAGGGCTCTGGCAGTGCTCCTCCTGCTCCTCCTTGCACAAAGGCGGAGGTAGCGGTCCTGCTGCTGGGTTGTTGCCCTCCCACGGCCTCCTCCACGTCTCCTGATGTACTGGCCTCTCTCCTGGTAGCGCCTCCATGCTCTGGACACTACGCTGACAGACACAGCAAACCTTCTTGACACAGCTCGCATTGATGTGCCATCCTGGATGAGCTGCACTACCTGAGCCACTTGTGTGGGTTGTAGACTCCGTCTCATGCTACCACTAGAGTGAAAGCACCGCCAGCATTCAAAAGTGACCAAAACTTCAGCCAGGAAGCATAGGAACTGAGAAGTGGTCTGTGGTCACCACCTGCAGAACCACTCCTTTATTTGGGGTGTCTTGCTAATTGCCTATAATTTCCACCTGTTGTCTATTCCAATTTGCACAACAGCATGTGAAATGTATTGTCAATCAGTGTTGCTTCCTAAGTGGACAGTTTGATTTCACAGAAGTGTGATTGACTTGGAGTTACATTGTGTTGTTTAAGTGTTCCCTTTATTTTTTTGAGCAGTGTATATTGAATATAGGATGAAAAAAAAAAGATCTACGCAATTTCAAAGTATACATAGTTCTGATGATTAGGTAGCAATTAGATTGACTTATCCTGACTAACAGGTTGTTACATCAATGTATTTAAGTTTAACCCTCATTTCAATGTTTACAACGCTGGTTGAAATATGAGGAAAACAGTACTGGTTGATGACTTTGTTCAAATCCAATGTATTTTCCACATTGATTCGACATCACAATACATTGCCAAATTACATTAAACAACATTGATTCAACCAGTGTGTGCCCAGTGGGGAGATTGTTAGCTAGCTCTGGTCCAGGGCGTTGAGCAAGCCTCGACGTTGAGCCAACACTGGGACGTTCAAAGTTTCCCCATATTAGCCGCTCCTCCGTAGCTAGCCTATCTAGCTAGCATATAATTATGTAATTCAGTGAAGTAATGATAGGCCTACTAATATCTTAAACATATTATATTATATCATGATACCCAGCACTTCAAAACAAGCCTCCTCCATGTCCACCCCTCTCTCGCGCCCTCTCCCCACCCTGCAAAATTTCAGTCGCATCTCGCGCCATACACTCGCTGTCCATCAAGCATGTGAACAACTCGCTTGCCCGGTCCATAGAATGCTGCTCTATTTGCACTGATTGGAGTAATTTAATGAGCTAAATGTAAAACCGATGTCGATTTCAGAAGTAAAAAAACTAACAGTAAGGAACAATATAAAACCGGTACCTTTTTTCCAGGTTCGATCCGGTTCGGAACAATGGAATGGAACAAAAAAAGTGGTTCGGTTCAGACCTAAAAGATTGGAAACTCATTTCAGTTCCAACCCCTGATACGCACACACACAAAGAAACCTGAGTCCTATACATAAGAGGCTAAAAATAACAGATCTTTATTACTGGTTAGACACTATACTGAGTTCCACATTGTTGATATTGTCATATTGACCTACAACTATTACAGATTTGTGGTTAGTTTATCACTGAAACCACTTCCACAACATTGTTGATATTTGTCTTTCCTCGCAATGTTTTAGGGGTGAAAAGTTCAGCGTGCTTGGCCCAGAGGATCACTTTAAGAGCGAACTGAAAGAACACCAAGTCCTGCCAAGTCCTACAGATGGGTACTGAAGCCTTTAGCCTACAGTGAATGCAGGGGTTAAAGGCCAAGAAAATCCCATGACTGAAACTTCAGTCGATCTCAGATCGATTGTCTGGGACCAAGTGAACTTCCCCTTTCATGTAAGAAAGTCATGACCATCATGCTTTTAGGGAAATAAGATAATTTTGTACATGTTTTAAACTGTGAGTTTGACCAATTTCAGTCCCCTTGCTTAGGGTGTTTGGGGTCCTCCCTGGGATCATTTTTATGTAGAAGGACTGAGAAGCTCAGTTCTGGTGACTTTTTAAAAGGACATTCTACTCCAAAATTAATGAAAATAAAATGATGCTGCCTCCAGAAATGGGCCCAATAACATATTGGTAAAAATAATATATATTTTAACATATTGGACCACGCATATAGCCTATGCATGGTCTATATTATCAGATGTGCTATTAGCAATAAGCACTATCACATATAGCCCAACTGATGAAGCATAGTAGCTAATAAAATGTACTAGTGATGCGCAGGGTGACTCATAACCCACAGTCCCCGCGGTTATATCCGGGCTACACTAATGTTTTCCTTTCATTATTTTAGGCTATCTGGCATTAGTGCGTCAGCCTAAGCTTTAGGGCCTAACTGTATGAGCGCCAAATAGCCTACACGCCAAGTGGTAAAAAAGGATTATATCAGTGCCGGCTATGTTATGTGTAATGACTGAGGCGATATACAAAATCGACAGTCACATGATGGGGACTTCAAATAGGCCTATGGCACGTCAAGGGAACTGTAGCCTACTGTTCAGATGGGTTAAATGTAAACTGAAATCTGGACACTAACTTTAGGCTCTAGGTCTATTACCTTAATATTAACTCCAGCAGAATGAAGTATTTCTCGCAGTAAAATGATATACCAAATGTAGGCAAACATTTTACTCGGGAACAGGAGTGGAGAAATATTATTGATTTATTTCAGCATTTCGCGAGAGAATGCGAATGAGCAGTTAGACAGCACCTCTACAGATGGTAGGTCTATATTTATCAGCATCATAAAAGCAGATAGTATTTCAACCACATTAAATATGCATCCAAGCCAAACTGAAATCTTAGAAACATGTTGGGTTGTTTTCACAGCTGGTCAAACTGATGTCAGTTGGACATTTTAAACAGAAAATCGTTCCTGGTCCCTAAACGTCTTTGCTCCAGGAAAGAAGCAGAGATGAGAGAGAAAACGTTACCGATGTCAACTCGATTGAAGCTTTCATTCTATCGATTTATGACATTATTCTGGTGAGCAACAGTTTATTTAGTCTTCTAGGGTAACATGTAATGACAGAAGATAAGCTGCATATATCTAATTATAGACAAGTTGACTAACAAATAGCCTACTAAAATGTTGGAAATTATTAGAAGAAACATATACATCTAAATAAGGCAAAAAAAGTCCTGCACCCCCTGTCAAAAAAATCGTTCCTACAGCGCATTTCTATATTAGCGGGTTAGGTTCGGGTGCAGGCCTCAGATTTTCACTTTTTCACACATAGGCCTAGTCGGGCGGTTGTGGATGGGTTATTAGCAATTGCGGGCGGGTGCCTGTGAACACTACAATGACCCGCGCACCACAAATGTACATAGGCTGAAGCATGGGGTTTGTCCATCTGCATTTACCCCATTGGACACAACATCCTGATTGTAATTATTATTTATTATTATTTTATTATAAATATGAATAAATTATTATTAATTATTATTCACTCGAAAAATGATATATATTTTTCTATTACAAAAGTATGTCATTAGCATTTTAAAAGCTCTGTTGTGCAGCTGCGCCTAAAGGAATCTACAGAGAATACATAGACGGTGCCAAAGGAGCATAGCGCAGTGTTGCAATATCGTTTTTCGTCACAAAAGAGGCGACTCCTTGTAATACGCTCTGGCATTCGACGCAGTTTTCTTCTACCTGGAGATTGAGACCGGACGTATCATTCCTTCCGCTGCCGTGTTGTTGCTTAGTTCCTTGATCTGATCTATAGGCTATATTGGCTATTTGTCAAAGTAGCCTATTTTACATTGATAACCAAACATAATCTCAGCGACTGTTCAAACAATAAACCAAACATTGTAGCCTTATAGAATACCCCCCAAATGTATTTTGTTTAGAAGTGATAACGTTATTCTACGCTAAAACAGACAACCGTGTGCTTTTTTTCTCTCTATGACAAAAAATGATGACATTCTATTTTTAGCTGATATGGGAGTGAATACATTGAAGCAGCACATCAAATTAAGATAATGTTGTAGGTTACTCTGGCAAGTATAATAACATTTTTCAGGGCATATTATTTAATTATAAATCTGATTATTTCACATAGAGATGTAGGAAGCTAAAAGGCTAGCTAGATTACAGTGTTTAGCCAACTTGCTAGCAAGGGTAGACAAGACAAGAGACTCTTCTTTTGCTTTCACCACAAATGAGAAGACGAACCCAAGAATCCACCCAAAAAGGTATTTTGTTTAGAAGTAATAACTAGCTATTGTGAAATAGTAGTGATTACAGGCCATTGTGAAATAGTAGATCCTGCTGTAGCCAACTAGCTAGCCATGTGACTTTTTCTCTGAGACCAAAACATGACGTTGTATTTTTAGCTGAAATGGGAATCAATACACAAGCAGCATATCAAACTGGGATAATGTTTTAGGTTACACCTGCAAGTACAAGAACATTTGCCAGGGCATATTTTTTAAAATTATAAATCTGATTATTTCACATGGAGATGTGGGAAGCTAAAAAGGCTAGCTAGCCAGGCTGCCAGCTAGCTACTACTAGCAAGGGAAGAGGACTCTTCCTTGTTGTTTACTAAATGAAAATACCAAATTTAAAATACTTTGCTATCACCCCCTTGTGAATGGGACTGGTGAGGATATCATGTTACCAAAAAGGTGTCCGCTACTCCACAAATTCCCACTCCACTCACGTGCACGCACGTAGATCAACGGAGCGGATCTTGAAGTAACCTTAAACCATGCTGGAAACTCCGGTTGTAAAACTGCATTTGTAAAACAATGACACACGCAATTGAAGAACAGAGAAATAAACGTGGTAGCATTGGAAAACTGGGATCCCCCAGAAAACTGCTTTCAAAAATGTTTTCCCGCGATTGCATTAGGAATTGTAGTGCATTGACTGCTTTCAGAATACGCTTCCCTCCTATGGCTCTCGCAACTTGAATGCGCCTCGAGAGGAATATTTATCTCGCATAAAACACACAACCTCAAGCCGACTAGGTAAACTATTCTACTATGGGGTTGTCCGATGTTGGAGTGTCAGCAACAATCATACATGTCAGTTCAGTGCACACTGAGTAACAGAGAAAATCACATATTTGAGAATACATTTGTATTCTGTCTGCATTAAGCTGTGTCATCTCCAAATCTACACCGATCTTAAAAACGACCTCTCCAGAATCTATATGACGGAAATGCATTGCAGTGACAGAGAACTTTATCCCCTGTGAATGGTGCTGTTTTAGAGGTCATTATACTCACTTGCCAGGGACTGGGGTTGTCCTTCAGAATGTTTAAAGACTTCTCCTCCTCCCTTCTCTTCTCACACGCCATGGGTGTGGCAGAGTAACAGCCTGCCCTCCTCATCAGCTAGAGAGAGAGGGGACGAGAAAGAGAGAGAAGATGATACATGCTGCTACAAACAGATGCAAATCACTGTGTGCATTTCCTTCCACCTCTAACGTTGAAGAATAAAGTAAAAGCAGGGGGTGCCGGATTATTTCTACCAAAATGTCAAGTCATCAATTTGTCTCTCTGTCCGTCATTTGTCGAGTCATCCATTTCAAGCCATATCACGAATCACGACGCTCCAAACCCTGGTCAGGTCTGATGTCATCAAATTTGTGCAACGAAAACCTTTTGCAATAGACACATACAGTGTTACTTGAGTCATACTGAATGACTTGGAACTCTGTATTGGCAAACGTATTTGCATGGTCAAACATTTCCTGCCAAACGTTTTCCTTGTGACCTGTGTACTGTACAGTCTCGCACTGACTGACCTTTGACTTCTTGACCTCCAGCACGGCCTCCAGGATGTCAATTTCATCAAACCTCCTCAGTATTGGCTCCAGCTCTTTCACACACACTGCACAAGACAGAGAGCGGCGGTTATGGCTCTATAGCTTTTAGGGCCAAATGTATACTTGCAACACCTACATAGATAATACATTGATGTCAATGGAATGACTATTCGAAACACTGCGTTAGACATGTTGATCAAGGGAGGTTTCAGCTCCAAGTAACAAGGTAAGGTGAGAGGGGCAGGTCCAGAATCAGCCAGAACCTTAACTAACCATTTGGGGTAGGAAAGCGCCAAACTGATCTGAGATCTGTGTCTAGGGGCAACTTCATCCCACGTTAAGGTAATAAGTTGAGGTCAAAAGTTGGAGGTCATGGCTCTTACAAAGGAGTTGAGGTCAAAGGTTAGAGCTTGCTAGCTAATATGATTTGAATGATGCAGCAACACCCGATCAGCAGCATCAGCTTTTTGGCCTGCCCCGGTTCCTAGAGTGAAGTGGACTGTGGTGTGAGGGGATGCAGAGGCTCGCCTCATAGGAGGCTTTTCCAGACTACTGCCGAGGTGTGGTGGTCTTACTGCTGCTTTTAGTCGCCGAAGCATCACCCAGGTCGGTGCTACACTTCTGGTAGCGGACGATCCAGCCTACCTATGAAGGAGGAGCTGTGAACGTCGAAGACGACGAGGTGCCCGATGAAGAGCTCCGGGGCCCATCTGTCAGATGTTCTCTACCTCCCTGCACCATCAATGCACTCTTCGCTCAAGATCCTACTTTTCCGAACTGCCTAGCATCTGAAGTTGTGGAAGACCATCGCCCAAGAACTCCCTTTTTTGTTTTAAGCGACTGAGATTCTACTTGTGATGAAAAGCGCTATATAAAATAAATAAATATATTATTATTATTATTATTATTATTATTATTATTATTATTATTATTATTATTATGTCCCTTACTGAGAAAGGAGGGCCGTTCGTCGGGGTTGGTGGTCCAGCCGCAGGTCATGAGGTTGATGAGTGTCTCCCTGCTGGGGATGTCCCCTGGCAGACTGTCCAGGCCCGTGTCAGGACGTGTCCCACGCAGTACGCTGAACATGATCTGCATGGGGTTGGTTGCCTCTGTACAGACAACAGAAATACAAATGCTCACTCAGTGTTTTAGTTCTGAATGAAGACTTAATATCACTTGAGGCTGGAAATCCCACCAACTTTATTTGGTCTTTGTTTTTCTTCTCTTCGAGCATGCAGAAGACCAGAAATGTTAGTTTAGTATACATCACTGACTACAAACACAGTGAGGTCATGTGGCTAATCTACATTATGGAAGCATATAGCTGACAAAATCAATTTTGAATGAAGCTTCCACAACAGTGAGATCATTAACATCCATAACTCTTATACAGTACTAATGTTTGCAAATGCAATGCTTTCTAACAGTAAAGAAAGCATCTACCCAATGAATTACCTTCAAATGGTATCCTCCTGGACAGCACCTCCCACATAATGATAGCGTAACTAAAACAGGAACATCAAGAAAAACACATACGTTAGATGAGTTGGCATTTCCCTTGAAGGGAGGAAGTCTTATAATACTAAGCCTATGTCATGAATTTCATTTCCTCAGTCTTACACCAACACATTTTCCAGTGACAAAATGACTGTTCATGTCCCAAAAGCCCCAGTGAATGTAAATCAGAGGTTAGGGGAAGTTGAAGGGCTAGTCTCATATCTCTTTTCTACATTTCCTTTTTCACATTTTCGATGTAACAAAGGGTTCATTTAATGGGGTGTTCATCTAGAAAGGGCAAGCTCCCTACAGACAATTACTGAGATGAAATTGAAGCTTAACACAAAGTACCTCACTGTTTGCTCCGGGAGGAATGTGGTGTGATTTACCGTAGGCTAAGTAATAAACGTGCCTTGAAGTACAGAGACTTCTCTTAAAGTGAAGTAAAAAATCCCTAGCTGGCTGACACACTTCTCCTCCTCTCCCTTTAAAAATATATGCTGGGAATGTTCTAGTTGTGTGTTGTAAAGTGGTGGATCACCACAGAAAGACTGCTCAACTCCCAGAGAAGCATCTTTTCTATTCAAATTTCATCCACATTTCAAATTGAGTTTCAACATAGGCTTTGGTCAAGGGAGTTATTGTCAGTCAATATTACTGCCTAAAAAATCCATTGAGTAGATCTGGGCAGGCTTTAAAATTACAAGCTGACTCATGAAGGCACCTTCAAGATAATGGTCTGAACAAAAGTTAATATTCTTCCTAGGTAGCCTGAATGTCATATCACTTCGCGCTTTAGCCTAGCGCTCGGTTTTTCATTGTCATGCCATACACATGACAGAGATGCTCGCTAAAGCACAAACAGATCTGGCAACGTGGCTAGGTCCTATAACTCAAACGCTGGTTCTGGTTGGCTGTTTAGCCTTCAGGCTCACCTGTAGATGTCGTGTTTGATGACTGCACCGCGGCTCTTGGAGGGTTCATACTCCTCGGGGGGCATGTAGATGATGGTTCCCCCCATCTCAGGTGGCTTGGATCCCGATCCTTTACTGATCGACAGCTGGCGCCACTTAGACAGGCCAAAGTCTGCTATCTGTACAAACATTTACATTACATTTTAGTCATTAAGCAGACGCTATTATCCAGAGCGACTTACAGTTAGTGCATTCATCTTAAGATAGCTAGGTGAGACAACCCCATATCACAGTCGTAGCTCTAGGTAAATGTTTCCTCAATAAAGAAGTTATCAACAAAGTCAGTGCTGGTAGGAAAAGACAAGTGTAAGCGTTTCTTTTTTATGGGGGGAATAAGACAGATTTCTTATTTAAAGATGATCTTTGAAGAGGTAGGGTTTCAGACGTTTTCAGAAGCTGGGCATGGACTCTGCTGTCATAGCATCAGGGGGAAACTGGTTACACCATTGGGGTGCCAGGACAGAGAAGAGCTTGGACTGGGCTGAGCGGGAGCTGCCCTCCCGTAGGGGTGGTGGGCCAAGAGACCAGGGGTGGCAGAACGGAGTACTCGGTGTAGACAACAGACAGAGAGCTGGGTTGTGTTCAGAAGGGCACACCATTACAAACCGTTTTGCAGTGAAAAGTGAAAATCAGTGTTCTTATGGGACATGTAGTCCAGGTAGTACCTACTCGTTTTGCACAACCCTGGACTTTCAAGGAGACACTGAGAATCAGACTGACCAAATATGTAGGCCTAGGCCAGGGGTCTCCAACCTTTTCTAGCATGAGAGCTACTTTCAAATTATAAAACATGTCGCGAGCTACTCTTGATATTTCGCTTTTCACTCTCAAAATTACAATTATTCATAGAGAAACAATGAAATGTAATATTCTGAGCCCATGTCATGCTTAAATCACATCAGAATACCATTTTTGAGGGCTGGAAGAATAACTAACACATTTAGATTTGAGTGTAATACCCCTTTAATTGCGCATTTTGCGAGAGAGGAATGTGCTGGTCTAGCGATGTTTTTTCTGCTGCATATGTCGCGACAGAGTTTGCAAACAAAAGCCCACCTGATTGATACAAATAAGCATGATATAATTCTGGCAGGTAAGCCTACTTTGCGGTTAACATTTAATTGAGGAGGGAAAGTCTTTCTGTCTACCCAGAAGACAGTTATCATTATCACTAACTGGCTACACAAAGTGAATGATAGACAAACGCGCACACAACACAGACTTACAGGGGCAATATTGCTAGAAATGAATTGTCAGATATTGTGTTACGTTTGACCTTATAAGCCAATTGTGGCTAACTAGGGGTGCAACAATGTCAATGTGGATTTGATTGAATAGTAGCCGGGAGCTTGCAGTGTCTGATACTTGTGAGATTAATACGACAGTTACGGTGGAACATGTGAAAAATACATTCACTTTCAGAATTGCTTGGCAAGCTACTCATAAGTGGGATGCGAACTACTGGTAGCTCACGATCGACCTGTTGGAGACCCCTGGCCTAGGCTATTTCTCAGTGACATTGGAAAGTGGAGTTTAAACACAACCAAATTAAATCTGGGCCAAGTTAAAAGACGTTAAAAGCCACATTTTCATACTAGTTGCCTAATAGGGATAGATTCAAATCAAATGTGGTTCATGCAGGAGGGTTGCTTTGGATAATGGAGTGCTGATTCATATTCTAACCCTCTCTCCTGACCACTTTTTCAGTGGGCCCAAACAGTTTAATTGGAACCGTGAAGACTAAACTGCCATACTAAATCTAATATAAATGTAACAAATTGCCTTTGCAAACAGGGATTCAGAGGACTTCATAATGTGAGTCCAAGCTTAGTGCGACTGAGGTTGACACACGCACGGACACACCTTGACATGAAACTCTCCGTCCAGCAGAATGTTCTGTGTCTTGAGGTCGTGGTGCAGGAGGGGTGGGGTCATGTTGTGTAGGAAGTTGACCCCCAGAGCTATCTCGTACAGGACACGCAGCCTCAACGACCAGGCCAGCAGTGGGTAAAGGTTATTCTACAGAGTGTGGGAGGAGAGAAGGGGAAAGAGTGAAAAAGATATCGTGTATACAGAGCGGAGAGTGGATCAAACGGGGAGGAAGAGAAAGTGAAGCGGTATTGTGGCGATTTCCCAGATGTGTTGTGTTCCGAAACCTACAGCCAACATTTCAACCCTGGATCGTTGGTTTCATCATCTAGCTACTAATACGCCTGCCCTGTCTTGTTATGGATAATATGGTGTCTAATCAACTGGTGCGTGAGAGAGACAATGTCAGTGCTATCGGTGTCTTGCCTGGCTCCACAGAGTCCTTGCTCCGGACAAACGCTACGCCACGCCCACAGACATCAGTTTCTTCTTGCGTGTCACACAGTGCGACCAAAACAAAGATCTACACACATGCAAGAGGAATTTCTCACACAATATTCAATATTATTAAGCAATAAGGTACGAGGGGGTGTGTTAAATGGCCAATATACCACGGCTAAGGGCTGTTCTTATGCACCACAACGCAGAGTGCCTGGATACAGCCCTTAGCCCTTGGCAATATACCACAAACCCCTGAGGTGCCTTATTGCTATTATAAACTGGTTACCAACGTAATTAGAGCAGTAAAAATTAATGTTTTGTCATACCCGTGGTTTACGGTCTGATATACCACGGCTGTCAGCCAATCAGCATTCAGGGCTCGAACCACCCAGTTTATAATATACAATACTGGCAGGTTTTTGGAGTCCCACAGCCGTTTATAATTTAATAATTATTCTGTATTGAGAACAAAGAAAGTATCGTCAAGTAAAGGTTAGTCAAAAATATCCTGATTACGGCTAGACAGCTGGCTATGCACGACCTCAGATGAGCTTTAGCGCTGCTGCTGAGGTTCGTGTTTACATGGCTAGCATTGTACCAACATTGTAGCACTTGCATTTCCTGTCATAGTAACAGCATAGCAGTAATCTGATACCAAAGCCTGAATTGTCAGTGGCTGCTTCTTCATTGAAAATAGTGTGGAACTCAGACTATAACTGTTTGAAACAGTTGGAGAAAAAAATGTAACCCCCTAGACTGATATGGCAAGAGTCTTGTGACTCAGTCCCGACTCCCTACCTCGTGAAGCAGCTGATCCAGAGAGCCATTGCTCATGTACTCGGTGACGATGCAGAAGAACTCGGCCTCATTACACACGCCAAAGATCTGGATGATGTAGTTGAACCTGGCCTTGTGGAGCACCTCCGCCTCCTTCAGCAGGCAATTCCTCTCCCTGCGAACACAGTCATGATTAGATAACCTTTTGACATTACTGTCATGGTGTCACAAGGATTGACATTCATATTGCTTCCTCATGTGTATAGAGAAAGCACATTTGAGTGATAGAAAATACATTTATTTCACTGTCTCCCATTCATAGGGGCACATAGCCAAGAGGCTTGTAATATCTAGCCTACTTCACCTCTAGCATGCATGAGAAGAAATCAAGGTTTCTACCACTGTTGCTGTTACTGATTGTTGACATAGTGTCATTGTCAGTCCTAAATTTAGACAGCAGCAGCATTCTGTAAGGAAATCACAGGGGCCTCTGGATACATGAGATCAAAATCAAAATCTAATTTGAGTAGGCAATGACTGATTCTAGTCAGATGAGATCTAATGGCATAGTCCTACTTAATCTGGTAGAATGATTTTAACAAAAATACCTTTCGCCAACAGGAGAATCCAATTTCAGGCACTTGATGGCAACGGTCGTCTGCCAATCGGAATGCTGTGCCATGAACACGGTTCCGAACCCACCTTTGCTCAGGTAATGCAAGTTCGTCAGCTTTTGATAGGGGATCACCGGTAGAGTGTTCGTGAGACAACAAAGGTTCACACAGCCCATGTGGTGCTGCTCCATAATTATTGTGAGCCTACAAAAAGGTGCTCTTTAAAAGGCTTGTTCTCTGCCTAAAAGAGAAAGCAGAATTGGGAGTTCCTGTTCCCGACGCAACGAAAAACCCCTTAGTGGAGTGACAGAGCAGAGCATCGATTAATTCATTATCCATCCAGAGTTAGCTACAATAGTTATCTCACTTTATGACATTTGACTCGCAGGCTTTATGAAATGCGCTCGCACTGCCAGTGTTCGTGAATGTAGACGTCAAAAAATTACAGTGACTTGAATTGTCGATAGAAAATGTACAGGCTGTTTACCTCTGTCAATGTGTCAAACTCTCTAGTGAGTAACGTACAACAACCTCTCCACACCAAAACAACCCCCGACTGATGCCGCGTTCACAAGCTGGTCGGAACTAGGAAACTCGGACTTTTCCGACATGCTAACTGGTTGTAGTTATACACGTGCCGGCCTTAAAGTCGGAGTTTCCTTGTTCCGACTAGGATCTAAACGCGGTATGAATCATACTTGCTTGCGAGCTAGCTGGCTAAAGTCGCCGTCACGGCCAACGATGTACTACTGTATAATGGCTTGCTGATGCAATGTGTTGGCCATTGAGAGCCACCGGTCGGCCATAATTGGTACTCCCCAGTATGAGCAGTCCTCCAATGGAATTCTACAGTATTTCAATTAAATGTTTCAAGGACAAAATTACATGTATTTAAGTATGTTTATGTTGTAGTGGGGACAGTAACATTAGTCATCTAAAATATATATATATATATATATATATATATATATATATATATATATATATATATATATTTTTATGTTTAGCTCACATAATATAATTTAAAAGTATGCATTAAGGTGTCTGTAATAGAATAAATGTGGCAAAAACGAGTGCCAAGATGGAGGCACTGCGGCTTCAACACAGCGCCCTGTAATAGTCATCTAGTGTAAATATAAATCATTGGTCACGGCATTGGGGCATGTTCTTCTTGACCCTGCAGAATAAGTCCTACATGAGTTAATATGGTTGCAAAATACATATGGAGGTGAATGTATACTGTTTATGGGTAGGCGGCCTATTGATTTCCGACACTTGTTCTGTTCTTATCTAATGCCTTGGTTGTATAATTATCAAGTGAAAATATGCCGCAGTATATATCTTTCTCTAACTGTTTTACATCAATCTATTTTCTACAAAGCCAAGTCCTGTAGTAATGAACTCAGGTTCATACCTCCCTGCAAAAAGCAATGCAAATAAACTTGATCGATCTTTTAAAACGCTTATGTTCTAATGTCATCGAGTCACACCCACAACACAAAACCTTCAAGTGACATGAATCGAAAAATGAAGGAAAAAAATGTGTTCTTCAATTCTTTCTTCTGACTTCATCAGCCAAAGGATCATCCTCTCCTGAGTGCAGAAGCCAGAAGGTACCAGTAGGCAAATATAAATAACGTAACTTCCCCTGCTTAACCACAAGGTGGTGCTGTAGACACACGTTCTTACAGTTAACTCTAGGCTGAACTGTTGGGTACCATGATAGATATTGAGTAGAAATGTATTTAAGTTTGAGTTTACATCCCAATATTACACTTTATATAATCTCTCGTGGACAGACTAAACATAACTGGTATGGTAGATCTGTCGGCATGCTTTGGGATGTGTGAGATAACGAGAAGTATTTGTTCCTGGTCTGGGTTTTCATCACTTGTTATTTGGATGTATCAGGATTGGGGCAAAGGCGGTGGTTAAACTGCTTCGCTTTGATGAATGATAAACACTGGTGAAAATATCGGAAGGAGGAGGGGGCTTTGGATGACAGTTTCCTTTTGCGAGGATGGAGACTTTACAAACCGGAAATCTCAATTTCTAACACCCTTCCCGAACCGAATTGATCATTTGATGTGAGATTTTAGTTCTGGGTTAACCAAGATTACACAAAAGATTGAAGCATTAAAAAAACGTATTTGTTTTTCGAGGTGTACATGAAAAGGACTATTCAAAAATGCTCAGTGCCTACCCATTATCTTGTCAACATGGAGCAGATATTTTATATAAATCTATCTGTATGGGCTTGTATCTATAGGGCCCAAACGTCCATTAATTAAGTGAGCCTTATCCGAGCCAGAAAAGCCCATAGGGGCAGGAGCCTATTTTCTGTTTCGTGAAGCAGCTTGATGTTCGAGTACACCCCCTGGACGGGACGCTAGTCTGTCGCTGGGCTATCCCACCAACTGATCTCCTTAATGCTAAGTGCCAAGCAGAGAGGCATTTTTAGAGTCTTTGGTAGGACTTGACAGAGGATTGAACCCCAACCTTCCAATCTCAGGGCAGACATTTTGACCACAAGGCCACTGAGTTGGTTCCAGGAGTACTTTATGTGTAAGAAATCTCTCCAAAATGTCAAATTGTGTCAAATCTTTCTATCCATTTTTATAACTTATATGAAAGTATTTTTATTGCCAAAAATTACATTTTGATAAAGACAATAACTTTTTCATGTTTTCATGTGCTTTTGAGTTTAGGTCCATAACTGGCCTCAGTCTGCTTAGACCGCTTTCAAGGTAAAGATATGAGGCCTTCTTCCTCTGTGGACCATTTAGGTAAAAATAAATAAAATACAATCACTTTTTTATTCAAAACACCAATTTCAATGCTTTTTCTCTATATCTACTAAATTACCTCTGCCATTACCTCAATAAATTCACTAAATGACACACAAGTAAATGTAAAATGTATGGTTTGTAATGACAAATGCATCAGAAAGGTATTGAGATCATCTGGTAATAAATGTGTGTGTGTGATCGTGTGTGTAGAAAAGAAGAGCTGCATTGCTTGAAAAATGTGTTTTGTCACAGTCCTTCTACCGTGTCCTGCACAGCTTGTGAGCGTTGTACAACGAAACAGAAGACACATACTTGTTCCTGAGAGTCTTAGCTTTCAGGAATGTAATAGCTTTCAGGAATGGCATCATGATAGCTCCTAGCACTCAAAAGTTAGAACCACATTTATAGAAATGTTGTTTGTCACAACTGCTAATAGTGGATATCGTAGGTTACTCTTGTAACCGTGGTTCTATGAACTAAGTGCGCATTCAGTGGATTGCATTTTAGGCCAAAATAGCACAGAATATTGGGCACCTCACTTATATGCTAAATAAGCCTATGGAGTTGCTAAACCACAAACACAATGAAGACCATATTCAAGGCCAAATCCACAGGCTTTTTTTTAGGTAATACACATTTTACATTGAATTCACTAACATAAAGTAGGTAAAGTACATTATAATGGAGAAATATTACCTAGTATTCTTTCCATTTTCCTATTATTCTTTTTCATTATCGTTCCATCTAACAGATAGCTAAAGCTCCTAGCTCCATATGCTTCCCATGAAGTCTCAGCATGAGCTTAAGAACAGGAAACACTACTCTGAGAGGGGCAGAAAAGGGAAAGGGTGTGTTTGATTAACCTCTAAAAGTCTAAGCCGTTGAGAGGGGGGGTACTAAGCTAACATATGGAATTGTTTTAAGATGGTCATACCATGGTTCATTTAGCTATTTTATTTTAAATTTTAGAACCCCTTTAGGTATAAAAACAATATATCTAAAACAATTTTTTGATAAAATATTGATTTTGGCCTTCACTACTAAAGCCCGTAGAAACGCATTGAATAACACTTTCGTCAAAGTCAAAAAATGTATCACAAGGAATAAGGTTTGGAAGTGTCTGTTCTATATCTAGGAGATATAAGAAACCTCAATAAATATTTGTATTTAACCCCTTCTTTTTGTTGGCACAAAAACACCTCCATACTTCCATTCGTTTGTATCGGTTACCTTCCGATGAGTCCAGTGACACTTGTGGGGGTCGTAGAGCAAAACGGAGAACACCATTGTGTTCGTGAGAGTCTCCCCTCTACATAGAGGGAGAAAGCCATGATCTGACAAACAGCGCTATAGCTCGGACACCTTCCACCGCAGATGCGGAAGGCCGACATAGGCGGATTTGATGGATTGAGAAGCAGCCCATGCAAAAAAACTGCTATCTCAAGCTTAAATTTACGGATTTTGATGTGGATTTTTTATTATGTTACTTAGATACACTCTTAAGGATTTTAAAGGTTTGCTGTGACGTACTTGTACATACACTTCCAGTCAAAAGTTTGGACACACCTACTCATTCAAAGCTTTTTCTTTATTCTTACAATTTTTTACATTGTAGAATAATAGTGAAGACATCAACACTTTGAACTAACAAATATGGAATCATGTGGTAACCAAAAATTGTTCAACAAATCAAAGTATATTTTATATTTGAGATTCTTCAAATAGCCACCCTTTGCCTTGATGACAGCTTTGCACACTCTTGGCATTCTCTCAACCAGCTTCATGAGGTAGTCACCTGGAATGCATTTCAATTAACAGGTGTGCCTTCTTAAAAGTTAATTTGTGGAATTTCTTTCCTTCTTAATGTGTTTGAGCCAATCAGTTGTGTTATGACAAGGTAGGGGGGGTATACAGAAGATTGCCCTATTTGGTAAAAGACCAAGTCCATATTATGGCACGAACAGCTCAAATAAGCAAAGAGAAATTACAGTCCATCATTACTTTAAGAGATGAAGGTCAGTCAATATGGAACATTTCAATAACTTTAAAGTTTCTTTAAGTGCAGTCGCAAAAACCCTCAAGAGCAATGATGAAACTGGCTCTCATGAGGACCACCACAGGAATGGAAGACCCAGAGTCACCTCTGCTGCAGAGGATACGTTCATTAGAGTTACCAGCCTCAGAAATTGCAGCACAAATAAATGCTTCACAGAGTTCAAGTCACAAACACATCTCAACATCAACTGTTCAGAAGGGACTGTGTGAATCAGCCTTCATGGTCGAATTGCTGCAAAGAAACCACTACTAAAGGACACCAATAAGAATAAGAGACATGCTTGGGTCAAGAAACACGAGCAATGGACATTAGACCGGTGGAAATATGTCCTTTGATCTGGAGTCCAAATTGGATATTTTTGGTTCCAACCGCCGTGTCTTTGTGGGACGCGGTGTGGGTGAACGGATGATCTCCGCATGTGTAGTTCCCACCGTAAAGCATGGAGGTGTTATGGCGTGGGGGTGCTTTGCTGGTGACACTGTCTGTGATTTATTTAGAAACGAAGGCACACTTAACCAGCATGGCTACCACAGAATTCTGTAGCGATATGCCATCCCATCTGGTTTGCGCTTAGTGGGACTATCAATTGTTTTTCAACAGGACAATGACCCAAAACACACCTCCATGCTGTGTAAGGGCTATTTGACCAATAAGGAGAGTGATGGAGTGCTGCATCAGATGACCTGGCCTCTACAATCCCACGACCTCACCTCAATTGAGATGGTTTGGGATGAGTCGGACGGAAGAGTGAAAGAAAAGCGGTCAACAAGTGCTAAGCATGTGGGAACTCCTTCAAGACTGTTGGAAAAGCATTCCAGGTGAAGCTGGATGAGAGAATGCCAAGAGTGTGCAAAGTTGTCATCAAGGCAAAGGGTGGCTATTTGAAGAATCTCAAATATAAAATATTTTTGGTTACTACATGATTCCATATGTGTTATTTCAGAGTTTTGATGTCTTCATTATGATCCTACAATGTAGAAAATAGAAAAAAATTAATAAACCTTGACTGAGTAGGTGTGTCCAAACCTTTGACTAGTACTGTAAATAAACACAAAGTACAAATACTTTGCCAAGAATAATCATTCCCAAGATGTGCATTTGCGATAAGAAGTACACAGATGACTGCGTTATAACATCAATTTCCAAACTCCTTGAGGTGTCTGTTTCATTTTAAAGCGGAACGCAGTTGACCTCCTTTCCTGCCATTTCGACTCAAAAAGATACACAATGTCCTGGACATATATTATGTTCTTCTCCTATGGCTTTCTGGCCCTATACATTGCTTGAGAGCAGATTCCTGATTGAGTCAGATTTGTGTTTGATTTTACGCGTGAAGTGAGAGAATCTGATCTCAAGAACATCTGGACTGAAGGGGAAATTCAGATAAAAATGTAATTCCTACATCAACAGTTTTCAGTTTGTTCTCAGTGTTTGTTTTATATGCATTGGCCCCACCAGTCCTTTTGCAGAGCTTTTTAACCTTCATTTTAAAGCCTTTGAAACTCACTTCTGAAACCCAGTGCAGAAATGACGTTATATGCAACGATTGAATTATCGTCTGATTCTTCTAATATGAACTAAGATGTGGGGCTTTTCTAACCTGCAAAAGTAACCAAGCGGGAAAAATATGACACGTGAAGTCTTATTGGTGTCATTTACATTTACATTTTAGTCATTTAGCAGACGCTCTTATCCAGAGCGACTTACAGTTAGTGAGTGCATACATTATAATTTTTAAAAAATCTGGCTGTGAAGTTGGCTATAACGAGGTAAAGATGTATTTTTAATGGCGAGATCAAGACGTCACAGGAAACACCTCATATTTAGGTTGGTAGACCCGTGTAGCTCAGTTGGTAGAGCATGGCGTTTGCAACACCAGGGTTGTGGGTTTGTTTCCCACGGGGGGGCAGTATGAAAAAATAAAATGTATGCACTCACTAACTGTAAGTTGCTCTGGATAAGAGCATCTGCTAAATGACTAAAATGTAAATGTATCTGGTCATATAACTAGATTACAACCAGATTAAGACATATTTCTCTGGTTGCTAAAAATATATTAAAAGTCCAGAACAGTGAAAATCATGTTTTTTATCTAATTGGATGTTTGGATGAAACCAGTTCATAGTAGGTAGACCCAAGAATGAAAAATTACTGTAGCTGGTACATTGACAAAGTTTATCATAAAGTTACTGGTCCCCTCCCCCATGTCAAATGCTTGGATTAAGGATGCAGGCATTACTTCCGGCTTTATGCAACGTCACGTAAAGCCGGAAATTGTATACACCAATGGTAGCGCCTTATAATTGTAACTAATTAAAATATGAAATGCCTTAAAACCGTCATCACATGTGCGCATCATAGGGCTTTGTTTACAAACCGTAAGATAGCTCAAGCAGAACGTGGCACAACAGTACTGGGAACTAACCCCTTTTCATCTGTGTTGTGACTTTTAGCTAGCAGGCCACTTACCAGCATGCCGGAAAAAGCACACTGTGTTGTGACTGGATGCCATAGTGTTAATTTAATGTTACACTATTATCCGAAGAGTGAACACATCCAACAGCAGTGGCTGCTTTTCATGTCATGCGTGTGCAGGGCACATTTCGAGCGAAGTTGCTGTATCAATTGGGGAGAACATTCGATGACTCTTGTCAGGAAGCTAATCCTGAAGACAGATGCTTTACCACCATTGACAGTGGATCAGTGGATCTTGCACTGACCATAATGTAAGTATCAGTTCGATGAGTCTGACACGGTGGCTGTAGCTGTCACTGTAGCTGCTTTGACTTGTGAATAGTGTATTTTCTGTAACACACCTGATAGTCACTATATTGTTTTTCTTATTCCATCCCTAAGCACCCTAAATTGAGTCTGAGAGCTGCCAGCACACTGCTGACTCTCACCCATCCACACACAATACCCCATACTTTGTAGAAGCACCTTTGGCAGCGATTACTGCTGAGTCTTTCTGGGTAAGTCTCTAAGAGCTTTCCACACCTGGAATGTGCAACATTTACCCATTATTCTTTTCAAAATTCTTCCAGCTCTGTCAAATTGGTTGTTGACCATTGCTAGACAACCATTTTAAGGTCTTGCCATAGATTTTCAAGTAGATTTAAGTCAACACTGTAACTCAGCCACTCAGGAACGTTCACTGTCTTCTTGGTATTTATTTAATTTAATTTAACCTTGATTTAACTAGGCAAGTCAGTTAAGAACAAATTCTTATTTACAATGACGGCCTACCAAAAGGCAAAAGGCCTCCTGCGGGAACGGGGGATAAAAAATTTAAATGTAGGACAAAACACACATCACGACAAGAGAGACAGCACAACACTACATAAAGACAGACCTAAGACAACAACACAACATGGCAGCAACATATGACAACATGGTAGCAGCACAACATCGTAGCAGCACAAAACATGGTACAAACATTATTGGGAACAGACAACAGCACAAAGGGCAAGAAGGTAGAGACAACAATACATCATGTGAAGCAGCTACAAGTGTCAGTAAGAGTGTCCATGATTGAGTCTTTGAATGAAGAGATGGCGATAAAACTGTCCAGTTTGAGTGTTTTGTGCAGCTCGTTCCAGTCACTAGCTGCAGCGATCTGAAAAGAGGAGTGACCCAGGGATGTGTGTGCTTTGGGGACCTTTAACAGAATGTGACTGACAGAACGGGTGTTGTATGTGGAGGATGAGGGCTGCAGTAGGTATCTCAGATAGGGGGGAGTGAGGGCTAAGAGGGTTTTATAAATAAGTATCAACCAGTGGGTCTTGAATTGGGTATACAGAGATGGCCAGTTTACAGAGGAGTATAGAGTGCAGTGATGTGACCTATAAGGAGCATTGGTGCAAATCTGATGGCCGAATGGTAAAGAACATCTAGCCGCTCGAGAGCACCCTTACCTGCCGATCTATAAATTACGTCTCCGTAATCTAGCATGGGTAGGATGGTAAGCAACTCCAGTGTAGAGTTGGCCTTGTGCTTTAGGTTGTTGTCTTGCTGAAAGGTGAATTCATCTCACAGTGTCTGGTGGAAAGCAGACTGAACCAGGTTTTCCTCTAGGATTTTGCCTGTGCTTAGCTCTATTCAGTTTCTTTTTTTTATCCTGAAAATCTCCCCAGTCCTTAACGATTACAAGCATATCCATAACATGATGCACACACCACTACGCTTGAAAATATGGAGAGAGGTGCTCAGTAATGTGTTGAATTGGATTTGCCCCAAACATAACATTTTGTATTCAGGACATTTTTTGCAGTATAACTTTAGTGCCTTGTTGCAAACAGGATGCATGCTTTGGAATATTTTTTATTCTGTACAGCCTTCCTTCTTTTCACTCTGTCAATTAGGTTAGTATTGTGGAGTAACTACAATGTTGTTGATACATCCTCAGTTTTCTCCTGTCACAGCCATTAAACTCTGTAGCTGTTTAAAAGTTACCATTGGCCTACTGGCGAAATCCTTGAGCGGTTTCCTTCCTCTCCAGCAACTGAGTTAGGAAGGACGCCTATATCTTTGTAGTGACTGGGTGTATTGATACACCATCCGAAGTGTAATTAATAACTTCACCATGCTCAAAGGGATATTCAATGTCGCTTTTTTCAAATCTACCAATAGGTGCCCTTCTTTGCGAGGCATTGGAAAACCTCCCTGGTCTTTGTGGTTGAATCTGTGTTTGAAAATTCACTGCTTGACTGAGGGACCTTACAGATAATTGTATGTGTGGGGTACAGAGATGAGGTAGTCATTCAAAAATCATGTTAAACACCATTATTGCACACAGAGTGAGTCCATGCAACTTATTATGTGACTTGTTAAGCAAATTTTTACTTATTTAGGCTTAACATGACAAAGGGGTTGAATATATATTGACTCAAGACATTTAAGCTTTTAATTTTTAATTAATTTGTAAAAAATAATAATTCCACTTTGACATTATGTGCTATTGTGTGTAGGCCAGTGACCAAAAATATGTTTAATATATTTAACATTCAGGCTGTAACACAACAAAATGTGGAAAAAGTCAAGGGGGGGGGGGGTGAATACTTTCTGAAGGCACTGTAGCTTGTATCAGTGGCAGTGGCGATTTTAGCATGTAAATCTTGGTGGAGCAAACTCTACATTTTCATTTTAGATGCATGCCAGCAAAGCCACTACACTAAACAATACATTAATTGCACTATAACGGTGACAAACAGTGCCCACAAACTGTTAGGGCCTACATAAAGCTGTCCCAACAGCAGAGCTTTCTTTTCAGCACCTTGGATTAAATCCTTACCACCACTACACCTGGCTATCAGCAGAGCCTTGTCTGGCAGTGAAACAGTTCATTCAGACTCATTTACTGCCTTTTTAAAAAACATAGCTGATATGGCTGGCTTGCTTAAACAAATGTGGTTTCTACTGACAATTGAGATGTACAAACTAAGGCATAAGGGAACAATGAGCGGATAAGAGGCAATCCGTAATTTCGATAAAGACATTAATGAGCGAGCTAAAACGGACGTAGTCAATATAACTATTTGTTCAGCACTTTTGAAATGTACAGCGACAGAATTCAGAACACGGGCCGTTCTTACAGTATTCTCCCTGTACACCAATTCAGAACCGTAGGATAAATAAAAGGTGCATAAAGCAGACAACGAAAGCTCTTACAATATTCTATGATGACATTTCTCTAAAACAGGCTATAGGACACATGTGCACCACCAAGTCAGAACACTAGGCTAAGTTATGAGGGGGAAAGAGACCAAATTATTAGGGTAAGGCACATGGGATACTAACGGCTTACTACACAACATACACTTAATATTACTTTCTTAGCTACAGTGCATTCGGAAAGTATTCAGACCCCTTGACTTTTACCACATTTTCTTACGTTACAGCCTTATTCTAAAACAGATTAAATAAAAATAGTCTCTTATCAGTCTACACACAATACCCCATAATGACAAAGCAAAAACTGGTTTTTAGAACACAGAAATATTACATTTACATAACTATTCAGACCCTTTACTCAGTACTTTGTTGAAGCACCTTTGGCAGCGATTACAGCCTCGAGTCTTCTTGGGTATGACGCTACAAGCTTTGCACACCTGTATTTGCGGAGTTTCTCCCAATCTTCTCTGCAGATCCTCTCAAGCTCTGTCAGGTTGGATGCACAGCTATTTTCAGGCGCTCCAGAGATCGATCCGGTTCATGTCCGGGCTCTGGCTGGGCCATTCAAGGACATTCAGAGACTTGTCCCGAAGCCACACCTGCGTTGTCTTGGCTGTGTGCTTAGGGTCAATGTCCTGCTGGAAGGTGAACCTTCGCTCCAGTCTGAGGTCCTGAGCGCTCTGGAGCAGGTTTTCATCAAGGATCTCTCTGTACTTTGCTCCGTTCATCTTTACCCTCGATCCTGACTAGTCTCCCAGTCCCTGCCGCTGAGAAACATCCCCACAGCTTGATGCTGCCACCACCATGCTTCACCGTAGGGATGGTACCAGGTTTCCTCCAGACGCGACACTTGGCATTCAGGCCAGAGTTCAATCTTGGTTTCATCAGACCAGAGAATCTTGTTTCTCATGGTCTGAGAGTCTTTAGGTGCCATTTGGCAAACTACAAGTGGGCTGTCATGTGCGTTTTACTGAGGAGTGGCTTCCGTCTGGCCACTCTACCATAAAGGCCTGATTGGTGGAGTGCTGCAGTGATGGTTGTCCTTCTGGAAGGTTCTCCCATCTCCACAGAGGAACTCTGGAGCTCTGTCAGACTGACCATCGGGTTCTTGGTCACCTCCCTGACCAAGGCCCTTCTCCCCCGATTGCTTAGTTTGGCCGGGCGGCCAGCTCTAGTAAGAGTCTTGGTGGTTCCAAACTTCTTCCATTTAAGAATGATGGAGGCCACTGTGGTCTTGGGGACATTCGATGCTGCAGACATTTTTTGGCACCATTCTCCAGATCTGTGCCTCAACAAAATCCTGTCTCTGAGCTCTACGGACAATTACTTCGACCTCATGGCTTGGTTTTTGCTCTGACATACACTGTCACATTTGGGACCTTATATAGACAGGTGTGTGCCTTTCCAAATCATGTCCAATCAATTGACTTTACCACAGGTGGACTCCAATCAAGTTGTTGAAACATCTCAAGGATGATCAATGGAAACAGGATGCACCTGAGCTTAATTTCGAGTCTCATAGCAAAATGTCTGAATACTTATGTAAATAATGTGTGTGTATGTATATATATTTGTTGAAATAAATTTGCAAAAAATTCGCTTTGTCATTATGGGGTATTGTGTGTAGACTGATAAGGGATTTTATTTTATTTAATCCATTTAATCCAACGCAACAAAATGTGGAAAAAGTCAAGGGGTCTGAATACTTTCCGAATGCACTGTACATATCTCCCTGGCATATTACATCATTTGTGCAGCAGCATACAATACATCTTTGGACTCACTTGAACTGGAAGGTGGCGCGGCGCTCCTTCTTGTGGGCAAATGTTGTCATGAAACTTTGTCATCAAAGTCTGGCATTCTCTGGATTTATTGTGCTTTCAAGACAACAAGGTTGAATCATGACATCAGTGATCTTCAGGTCGGAGCTCTAGAAAGTGGCCTGAGTTCTCGACTTGGAATTCTGATCGTTCAAAATGTATTTTCACAGTCTGAGCTTGTGTTTTTCAAAGTTCCCAGTTTCCAGATGTTTTGAACGCGGCAGAAGTCATGCTGGCTTGACAGCATGGCCAATGTATTCAACCTTTTCTGGCCCATAGTGTTGCGTGTGAATGCTTATCCTTTTAAGCTTGGAAAAGAAACCCTTAAACCCAGACTTGGACCGCACACCCTCTCCACCGAATAGCAGGCAGGGGAAGTGAAATAGGGATTGCTTTGCAACGCTTGCAGTTAGCCACTGATTCCTTCCAAACCACTCATTGTTGAATTTGCGATTTCCAACTTGTTGTGTAATGTTTATGGCCAATGAGCACTGGTACGTTTTATCTATAATTTCTCTTCATATGACAAGGATGGAAAAGGATTTGTCAGTAGATTGTTGACGTGATTCATGATGGTGACTGCTTGTCTAGCTTGCTAGTTAAGATTTTGAAAGTATGATGTTGACATGATCAGTCCAATCAAAGCTACGGTAGATGTAACGTGACCTTGAGCCTTCTTGGATGGGCACTTCTAATGTAAATCTATGGCAGCACCCAAGGGGGCTTGAACTTTCAAGCTCTGCCTGTAGATTTTCCAGAGACGTAATGTCCCCATGAGTGACAGAACACTGAGCCAGTCACGGCGCAACTAGAGAAGATTACCAACCCCTATGCTCTGTATTTTCCGCTGGCTGCCCCTGCACCACAGAAAGCACTGAGCTAGGCTGAAACACCTGCATTTTGGAGCTGCCTTACTCAAGAAAGCAAAAAAGAGACCATGTTTGTATGCGGCTTTATTAACTCAATTATGTATTTTTGTGACACGTATGAGTGCCAAAATAACATGCAAAACAGGCAACAACAAAACCCTCCACACTTTTCTTTAGCTAAATAGGTGGGGCTCAAAACAGGTGGGTCGCCACTGGTCATAGGGGCTAATCATGATGATTGGGGGGGGGATTATTATTTCACTTTGCATCTCCTTTTGTCTTTCCACTATCATCAAGCTGTAATGATAGACATTTTAGAAAATTCTACATCTACTCTGTCTGCACAGCTTCCCATGTGTCCACCTCAGCAGGAATGCTGTGGAAACTGGATTTATTGTATGCACTTTTTATGTACATTCCCTTCCCTAAACCTCTAAAGTAACTCTGGCTTTACTAATTCTTGTGAAGAAGTGTTTCAGTAAACTGTATTCTGTAATTACACTGAACAAAAATATAAACGCAATATGCAACAATTTACAAGATTTGACTGAGTTACAGTTCATATAAGGAAATCAGTCAATTTAAATAAATTCATTAGACCCTAATCTATGGATTTCACATGATTGAGAATACAGATATGCATCTGTTGGTCACAGATACAATTTTTTTAAGTAGGGAGGTAGATCAGAAAACCAGTCAGTATCTGGTGTGACCACCATTTGCATCATGCAGCGCAACACATCTCCTTCTCGTAGAGTTGATCAGGCTGTTGATTGTTGCCTGTGGAATGTTGTCCCACTCATCTTCAATGGATGTGTGAAGTTGCTGGATATTGGCAGGAACTGGAATACGCTGTCGTAAACGTAGATCCAGAGCATCCCAAACGTGCTCAATGGGTGACATGTCTGGTGAGTATGCAGGCCATGGAAGAACTGGGACATTTTCAGCTTCCAGGAATTGTGTACAGATCCTTGCGACATGGGGACGTGTTTTATCATACTGAAACATGATGGTGGCGGATGAATGGCACGACAATGGGCCTCAGGATCTCATCACATTATCTCTGTGCATTCAAATTGCCATTGATAAAATGCAATTGTTTTTGTTATCTGTAGCTTATGCCATAACACCACTGCCACCATGGGGCACTCTGTTCACAATGTTTAGATCAGCAAACTGCTCTCCCACATGACGCCATACACACTGTCTGTCATCTGCCCGGTACATTTGAAGCCGGGATTCATCCGTGAAGAGCACACTTCTCCAGCATGCCAGTGGCCATCGAAGGTGAGCATTTGCCCACTGAAGTCATTTACAACGCCGAACTTCAGTCAGGTCAAGACCCTGGTGAGGACAAAGGGTAGATCATCTTTAATATTGCAGATAGATTGTAACTTCCATCAATGTAATTGTATGCATCACTTCCAATCCCCCATATGTTTTTTTTCTCGCAAATATATATACATATAGTGAGGGGAAAAAATATTTGATCCCCTGCTGATTTTGTACATTTGCCCACTGACAAAGAAATGATCAGTCTATCATTTTAATGGTTGGTTTATTTGAACAGTGAGAGACAGAATAACAACAAAAAAATCCAGACGAACGCATGTCAAAAATGTTAGAAATTGATTTGCATTTTAATGAGGGAAATAAGTATTTGACCCCCTCTCAATCAGAAAGATTTCTGGCTCCCAGGTGTCTTTTATACAGGTAACAAACTGAGATTAGGAGCACACCTAATCTCAGTTTGTTACCTGTATAAAAGACACCTGTCCACAGAAGCAATCAATCAATCAGATTCCAAACTCTCCACCATGGCAATTCAGAAGGCTGATTGAAGACCATGTTGTTCTTTCTGCTAGCATTTAGTATTTATATTGATCTGTGTATTTTTTTATGCCAAGACCAAAGCGCTCTCCAAGGATGTCAGGGACAAGATTGTAGACCTACACAAGGCTGGAATGGGCTACAAGACCATCGCCAAGCAGCTTGGTGAGAAGGTGACAACACAAAAGAACTGTCAATCTCCCTCGGCCTGGGGCTCCATTCAAGATCTCACCTCGTCGAGTTGCAATGATCATGAGAACGGTGAGGAATCAGCCCAGAACAACACGGGAGGATCTTGTCAATGATCTCAAGGCAGCTGGGACCATAGTCACCAAGAAAACAATTGGTAACACACTACGCCGTGAAGAACTGAAATCCTGCAGCTCCCGCAAGGTCCCCCTGCTCAAGAAAGCACATATACAGGCCCGTCTGAAGTTTGCCAATGAACATCTGAATGATTCAGAGGAGAACTGGGTGAAAGTGTTGTGGTCAGATGAGACCAAAATCGAGCTCTTTGACATCAACTCAACTCGCCGTGTTTGGAGGAGGAGGAATGCTGCCTATGACCCCAAGAACACCATCCCCACCGTCAAACATGGAGGTGGAATCATTATGCTTTGGGGGTGTTTTTCTGCTAAGGGGACAGGACAACTTCACCGCATTAAAGGGACGATGGACGGGGCCATGTACTGTCAAATCTTGGGTGAGAACCTCCTTCCCTCAGCCAGGGCATTGAAAATGCGTTGTGGATGGGTAGTCCAGCATGACAATGACCCAAAACACACGGCCAAGGCAACAAAGGAGTGGCTCAAGAAGAAGCACATTAAGGTCCTGGAGTGGCCTAGCCAGTCTCCAGACCTTAATCCCATAGAAAATCTGTGGAGGGAGCTGACGGTTCGAGTTGCCAAACATCAGCCTCGAAACCTTAATGACTTGGAGAAGATCTGCAAAGAGGAGCGGGACAAAATCCCTCCTGAGATGTGTGGAAACCTGGTGGCCAACTACAAGAAACATCTGACCTCTGTGATTGCCAACAAGGGTTTTGCCACCAAGTACTAAGTCATGTTTTGCAGAGGGGTCAAATACTTATTTCCCTCATTAAAATGAAAATCAATTTATAACATTTTTAACATCCGTTTTTTAGATTATTTTGTTGTTATTCTGTCTCTCACTGTTCAGATACACCTACCATTAAAATTATAGACTGATCATTTCTTTGTCAGTGGGCAAACGTACAAAATCAGCAGGGATTCAAATACTTTTTTCCCTCACTGTATATACATATACATATAAACACATACACATACACATATACAGACACATACACACACACATCCTTTTTTAAATTATATTTCCCTTCATTACTTTCCAACCCCACCACCCCTTTTCCAATTGGAGTAAACTAGTGAACAACAACGCTTAGGCCTCTACTTCCAGCCCATACATACTATATACATTTTATGGACACAGTCAAATTCTACAATAATTATATTTAGTTTGTTTTTACTCCTGAACTTCCTCCGATCATTTTCATGATGTCCATCTGGTTTGCTTCTATATGCCATATTTTTCTAACTGTGCTCTTTCACAAAAGCTCTTAACCTATAACCTACAGTGGGGAAAAAAAGTATTTAGTCAGCCACCAATTGTGCAAGTTCTCCCACTTAAAAAGATGAGAGAGGCCTGTAATTTTCATCATAGGTACACGTCAGCTATGACAGACAAAATGAGAAAAAAAATCCAGAAAATCACATTGTAGGATTTTTTATGAATTTATTTGCAAATTATGGTGGAAAATAAGTATTTGGTCAATAACAAAAGTTTCTCAATACATTGTTATATACCCTTTGTTGGCAATGACACAGGTCAAACGTTTTCTGTAAGTTTTCACAAGGTTTTCACACACTGTTGCTGGTATTTTGGCCCATTCCTCCATGCAGATCTCCTCTAGAGCAGTGATGTTTTGGGGCTGTCGCTGGGCAACACGGACTTTCAACTCCCTCCAAAGATTTTCTATGGGGTTGAGATCTGGAGACTGGCTAGGCCACTCCAGGACCTTGAAATGCTTCTTACGAAGCCACTCCTTCGTTGCCCGGGCGGTGTGTTTGGGATCATTGTCATGCTGAAAGACCCAGCCACGTTTCATCTTCAATGCTCTTGCTGATGGAAGGAGGTTTTCACTCAAAATCTCACGATACATGGCCCCATTCATTCTTTCCTTTATATGGATCAGTCGTCCTGGTCCCTTTGCAGAAAAACAGCCCCAAGCATGATGTTTCCACCCCCATGCTTCACAGTAGGTATGGTGTTCTTTGGATGCAACTCAGCATTCTTTGTCCTCCAAACACGACGAGTTGAGTTTTTACCAAAAAGTTATATTTTGGTTTCATCTGACCATATGACATTCTCCCAATACTCTTCTGGATCATCCAAATGCACTCTAGACGGGCCTGGACATGTACTGGCTTAAGCAAGGGGACATGACTGGCACTGCAGGATTTGAGTCCCTGGCGGCGTAGTGTGTTACTGATGGTAGGCTTTGTTACTTTGGTCCCAGCTCTCTACAGGTCATTCACTAGGTCCCCCTGTGTGGTTCTGGGATTTTTGCTCACCGTTCTTGTGATCATTTTGACCCCACGGGGTGAGATCTTGCGTGGAGTCCCAGATCGAGGGAGATTATCAGTGGTCTTGTATGTCTTCCATTTCCTAATAATTGCTCTCACTGTTGATTTCTTCAAACCAAGCTGCTTACCTATTGCAGATTCAGTCTTCCCAGCCTGGTGCAGGTCTACAATTTTGTTTCTGGTGTCCTTTGACAGCTCTTTGGTCTTGGCCATAGTGGAGTTTGGAGTGTGACTGTTTGAGGTTGTGGACAGGTGTCTTTTATACTGATAACAAGTTCAAACAGGTGCCATTAATACAGGTAACGAGTGGAAGACATAGGAGCCTCTTAAAGAAGAAGTTACAGGTCTGTGAGAGCCAGAAATCTTGCTTGTTTGTAGGTGACCAAATACTTATTTTCCACCATAATTTGCAAATAAATTCATAAAAAATCCTACAATGTGATTTTCTGGCTTTTCTTTCTCAATTTGTCTGTCATAGTTGACGTGTACCTATGATAAAAATTACAGGCCTCTCTCATCTTTTTAAGTGGGAGAACTTGCACAATTGGTGGCTGACTAAATACTTTTTTCCCCCACTGTATGTGGACAACTACAAATACCTAGGTGTCTGGTTAGACTGTAAACTCTCCTTCCAAACTCACATTAAGCATCTCCAATCCAAAGTTAAATCTAGAATCAGCTTCCTATTTCGCAACAAAGCCTCCTTCACTCATGCTGCTAAACATGCCCTCGTAAAACTGACTATCCTACCGATCCTTGACTTCGGCGATGTCATTTACAAAATAGCTTCCAACACTCTACTCAGCAAATTGTATGTAGTCTATCACAGTGCCATCCGATTTGTCACGAAAGCCCCATACACTACCTACCATTGTGACCTGTACGCTCTCGTTGGCTGGCCCTCACTACATATTCGTCACCAAACCCACTGGCTCCAGGTCATCTATAAATCACTTCTAGGCAAATCCCCGCCTTATCTTAGATCATTGGTCACCATAGCAACACCCACCCGTAGTATGCGTTCCAGCAGGTATATCTCACTGGTCATCCCCAAAGCCATCACCTCCTTTGGCCGCCATTCCTTCCAGTTCTCTGCTGCAAATGACTGGAACGAACTGCAAAAATCTCTGAAGCTGGAGACACTTATCTCCCTCACTAACTTTAAGCATCAGTTGTCCGAGCAGCTTACCGATCACTGCACCTGTACACAGCCCATCTGTAATTAGCCCATCCCCATATTGTTATTTACATTGTTATTTATTTTTCAAATTTGCACCCCAGTATCTCTATTTTCACATCATCTCCTGCACATCTATCACTCCAGTGTTAATACTAAATTGTAATTATTTTTGCACTATGGTCTATTTATTGCCTTACCTCCATAACTTACTACATTTGCACACACTGTATATAGATTTTCTATTGTGTTTTTGACTGTACGTTTTGTTTATTCCATATGTAATTCTGTGTTGTTGTTTTTATCGCACTGCTTTGCTTTATTTTGGCTAGGTCGCAGTTGTAAATGAGAACTTGTTCTCAACTGGCTTACCTGGTTAAATAAAATGCACATATTTGCATATCACGCGAATAACTTTTTCTGGACACTGGATGAAGTTAACAAAATGAAACCAAAATATTTAGGCTAAGACAATCCAAGACCGTGGAAAAACAAATCTCCATCTTTCCATCTGTAAAATATTTTTAGGCAATTTATTTAGAAGAAAATGTCATCTAGAATAAAAATTGGACAACATATCAACAATCCATATGTATAAGTCTGGAGAATATGTCTAAGGATAACCACACAAAATTTGGTGAATGCAGATGTTTCGGAGGCTGAGAAAATGTAGTTGGCCTGTGGGAAGTCTGACTTTCGGGAAATGGCAGTTGAAGGCAAGGACTCTGAATTTAGACTACCAAACACCAAACACCTATTTAGACCCACCATCACAATCTCTTCAAAGTAAATTACTAGATATAGACCTTTTCAACTGTCAACACATTCTATACGCATGTGCAACCAAGAAGTTCCCCAGTAAACATCCGGCACTGCAGCGCGCCATAATTGATAGATAGCTAGCTAGTTGGCTAGCTAGCATAAAATGACAAGTTTGTATTTCTTGATCCAACCAAAAAATAGAACAAATGACTTATATACACACACATTAACTTGTTGATACCAGATCCGCAAAACAAAAATCATCAGACAAAGTTTATTTCCCATTTATTCTCAGTTTGCTCTTGTGTTACATTTGGCTTAGCTTTGGGATACAACATCGGGAGTCACTGTGTATCGACCCCGGATGTTGTGCTCCAAAGCTAAATTTGGCTAGCACAGCAAATAACACCACAGAGCTAGTGTGATGTGAAGGTAGAGAAAGATCAACTTACCTTGTTAGCCAGCCAGCTAGATAGATTCATTTCTCTCACGACAGCCAACAATATAACTATGTAGAGTCAATGTTTCACGGCCACATTGTTTACATAAAAAGTTAGCTAGCAGCAGTAATTACTCCACTAACAACCCCTCTCTTCCCCCTCACCAATCTGTCACTCAGCTCTTCGTTTGCTTCCTTCAAAAAGCAACTACAGTGCCTTGCAAAAGTATTCATCCTCCTTGGCGTTTTTCCTATTTTGTTGCATTACAACCTGTAATTTAAATAGATTTTTATTTGGATTTCATGTAATGGACATACACAAAATAGTCCAAATTGGTGAAGTGAAATGAAAAAAATAACTTGTTTAAAAAAATTCTAAAGAATTAATAATGGAAAAGTGGTGCATGCATATGTATTCACCCCCTTTGCTATGAAGCCCCTAAATAAGATCTGGTGCAACCAATTACCTTCAGAAGTCACATAATTAGTTAAATAAAGTCCACCTGTGTGCAATCTAAGTGTCACATGTTCTGTCACATGATCTCAGTATATATACACCTGTTCTGAAAGGCCCCAGAGCCTGAAACACCACTAAGCAAGGGGCACCACCAAGCAAGCAGCACCATCAAGACCAAGGAGCTCTTCAAACAGGTCAGGGACAAACTTGTGGAGAAGTACAGATCAGGGTTGGGTTATAAAAGAATATATGAAACTTTTAATATCCCACGGAACACCATTAAATCCATTATTAGAAAATTGAAAGAATATGGCACCACAACAAACCTGCCAAGAGAGGGCCGCCCACCAAAACTCACGGACCAGGCAAGGAGAGCATGAATCAGAGGCAACAAAGAGACCAAAGATAACCCTGAAGGAGCTGCAAAGCTCCACAGCAGAGATTGGAGTATCTGTCCATAGGACCACTTTAAGCCATACACTCCACAGAGCTTCAGAAGCAGAAGAGTGGCCAGAAAAAAGCCATTGCTTAAAGAAAAAAATAAGCAAACGCGTTTGGTGTTCGCCAAAAGGCATGTGGGAGACTCCCCAAACATATGGAAGAAGGTACTCTAAAATTGAGCTTTTTGGCCATCAAGGAAAACGCTATGTCTGGCGCAAACCCAACACCTCTCATCACCCAGAGAACACCATCCCCACAGTGAAGCATGGTGGTGGCAGCATCATGCTGTGGGGATGTTTTTCATCGGCAGGGACGGGGAAACTGGTCAGAATTGAAGGAATGATGGATGGCGCTAAATACAGGGAAATTCTTGAGGGAAACCTGTTTCAGTCTTCCAGAGATTTGAGACTGGGACGGAGGTTCACCTTCCAGCAGGACAATGACCCTAAGCATACTGCTAAAGCAACACTTGAGTGGTTTAAGGGGAAACATTTAAATGTCTTGGAATGGCCTAGTCAAAGCCCAGACCTCAATCCAATTGAGAATCTGTGGTATGACTTAAAGATTGCTGTACACCAGCGGAACCCATCCAACTTGAAGGAGCTGGAGCAGTTTTGCCTTGAAGAATGGGCCAAGCTTATAGAGACATACCCCAAGAAACTTGCAGCTGTAATTAAGGTGGCTCTACCAAGTACTGACTTTGGCGGGGGTGAATAGTTATGCACGCTCAAGTTTTCAGTTTTTTTGTCTTATTACTTGTTTGTTTCACACAAAAAAAATTTGCATCTTCAAAGTGGTAGGCATGTTGTGTAAATCAAATGATACAAACCCCCCAAAAATCAATTTTTATTCCAGATTGTAAGGCAACAAAATAGGAAAAATGCCAAGGGAGGTGAATACTTTCGCAAGCCACTGTACATTTTACCCACGTGTATTGCCCACTTTGTTTCAATTAAGAAACATACTGTAGTTTTAATGAACCGCTGGCTTGTGCAATCATGTATTATCGACCTCATGTTCCGGGACATAGCTAGTGGTTTGTTTACAGTAAAGCTAGACTAAAGATTTTTCCCAGTCAGAGCATGTTTTTTTCAGAGTTCCCTGCTGTCTTGAACGCACAATCAGTTATGGCTTCGCAGATGAACCAGAAAGGATCGTCTGTAGCCCCACCCAGTGAACTTTCACTACAGTGGAGTGCCGGACTGTTGTTGTTTTGTGCTAACATTAGCTAGCTAAGTAGCTATCATTTGGAATTACGTATTTGGAGTAAACTTGAGTTAACTGTAGGCCTAAGCATGTATTAATTTAAGAGTCACCTGAAGCTTGAGAGAAATGGGAGATGCAGTAGAGGGCGACTGTCTAGCTCCTACTCTGAACTGTGTGTGTCCTGAGCTTTCTGGCGCCCAGAGCTGTTGAGTTATCACCCAAGTGGGTACCATACATTGTGAAGGAGAAATCCAGTGGCTACACGACTCAGGCTGGTTCCCAGAGTAGCTAGCCCTCTACAAGATCGTCACCAGACTCCATCTTTATCTCTTCATCAACCATCTCCCTGACCACCTTCCTCAGGTCAAGCCATGAACTGTCCCTCTCCATCTTTGGAGGATGCATGCGCTCATGATGCTTTTGATGCGCTTTGAGATTGTTATGAAAAGCGCTATAGAAATGTAATAAAATATTATTATACCAAAGATGGTTAATTTAGTTTAGTAAAGCAAAAGCTCTGACGAAGGCCATGAGGCCAACATGTAAGCTTCAATAAAAAAGTAATACTAGCAAGAGCAGTGTGCGGGTTTCTTTTTTCTTTCTACTTATCTAATTGTTACCCGGCAACAAGATTGCACTCGCACATTTGCGCTTTCTTTCATGTTGAAAGTAAAACACATAAACAGTAGATGTATATATATATGTATATATATATATATATATATATATATATATATATATATATATATATATATATATATTACAAACAAGAAACACTTTTCAATTAAAACAGAAATGCACTTTGTGTTTAAAAAAAGGACTTCATCAAAAACAGTACAAAACAAATAAATAATAGCAATAAATAAAATACATATGAAAATACAAAAACAACTTCTTAATCATGGCCTCTAAAATGGCCATAAGGCGAGCCTCCCTGGCAGTCAGCTCCTTCTGCTACTACTTCTCCAGCGTCCACATCTGGACCCTTCTGGAATGGAGAGGATCCTACAGCTGCACCTAGGGAGGATGAGGAGATGATGACCGGTGGGGTGAAGGAGTGGCAGCCCCCAGCTCCTCATTCATCACTGCATACCACTTCCAGGATGCGGCTCTGGCCTCCCCTCCTTCTTTGCTGACTCCGGTGGGGGGTGCTTTCAACTCCTAAAAATATGGAAAAGGATAGCTTTCAGCATCAAACATACTACATGTAAAGACATGTAAACGGTATTATGCCAATTGCACTACATTTCTTTGGAGTACTTTCACCTTTCTAATATGTATATCAGGGTCATCAGTTGGGTTTGGCAGGGTATGGCAGTCACCATACCCTAGCTCAAGACCAAAAATGTAAAAGTAGGCTACAAAAAAGTAGACTAAAATCATTCCAATCCTGATTAAAATGCAACGGCTGTTTAGCGTATTGCAGGGGTGTCAAAATCTTTCCACGGGGGGCTGAGTGTCTGCCGGTTTTATTTTTTTCCTTTCAATTGAGACCTAGACAACCAGGTGAGGGGAGTTCCTTACTAATTAGTGACCTTAATTCATCAATCAAGTACAAGGGTGGAGCGAAAACCAGCAGATACTCAGGCTTTAGGACCACGTGGAGCATCGCTCTGAGAGAAGCTGCCAGCTTGCATGCCTTTCTCTCTGGCTTTAAGACCATGCGGAGCATCGCTCGGAGAGAAGCTGCCAGCCTGCATACCTTTCTCTCAGCAGAGAGCAGAGACAGTGCCAGACTTTTTGGTTTTCCTGTCAGCAGTGCGCTGATTACTTTGAATTTGATGTCAACATTTGAACTGGCCTCGTAAGCCTCCCGGCCAGCTGTTTTATGCACCGGTTATTTTCACATTGATGTTCTAAATGAGCTGTGGTTTGTTTTAAGCGCGCAATTTGGGCAGCGTGCACTCTAAAAATAAAAGGTTCCTGCAGAATCTTTTAGGGGTTCTTCAAATTGAAACTGTGGGGGAACCCCTATAAGTTATTTGAAGAACCCTTTAAAAGGGTTCTTCAAAGAACCAGTTTTAATGGATCCTCGAATAACCTTTTTGAATAACCTTTTTGGGTTAATTTTTGAACTACCCTCCCCTCCCCTATTATTAATATTAATATGCATAACAATAACACAATATTTTAGTTGTCAGTGTTTATTATGATTTTAGCAGCAAAGCAGAATAAAAAAATCTAAATATGAGGTAAACTCCCAGCAGAGCCCCAAGTCCAATGGGTATATCCTCTGTCGTGTTGATGTTAATGTTTTGATGTTCTCTGTATCCATAGCCAAAATGATTTTGCAGTGCATTGTGATCAAACAGGTTTCATGTTATATTCATCAGAGGTGTAGGGAGGGTGAAGTCTGTGAATCCAAAAAATAGTAATTATACTGATGATTAACAAAACATGCACACAACAGTATTCATACCTTGTTTTTTGTGGTAAATGTGAACGAAAAAAACTGTTTTGATAATGGTTTTCATACACATACCTTGTCCATAATGTAGAGGCCTATGGGATTTTCATTGAAGAGGTAAGGGAGGAGGATGCTATATGTGATCTGCATAACATACCAATACCAATTGACATACCTTTGCATGCCTCCTCGTCTGTATACCTGGAGACAGACACAAAAGTTCAGTCATCTGCACCCAATACAGCTAGCCTTCAACATATTCGTATAGCATACATATTCTTACCTCTTTGTTGATTGAAATCCATTGAATTGTGTCCATTTTCTGTTTTAGAAAGATTTGCACAAATATGAAAAGATAGATGGTATCATCATAAAACAATATCAATTTAGATTATACAAGAGACAAACCTTACCTTAAATTGAGGAGATCTTTAAATGTTTCAGTTAAGTGCCTGCACCTGCTGTCCTTTCAAATTCAAATCCAAATGTTTCAGTTGGGCAGTTAGGTTCCTGCAAGAACCCCCACCAACTAAGGAGGTTCCTCAATGAACCCCACCTCCTATGGGGTTCTTGGAAGAACCTTTTGGGGGCAATTTTCAGTGCCAAGAACTCTAAGGTTTGTCAAAGAACTTTGAGGATCTTAGAAGAACCCTTGTTGAACCTCTAATTTTTAGATTGTGTGGCAAATAGCCTACCAAATAGCTGATTGTTGAGCAGTCAGTGTCAAGCAGTTAAATAGGCCTAGGCCTATCGCAATATTTCAAAAATACAATCGTAGGAAAAACATAGTTTAGAAAGCAAAATGGCTATTGCTGAAAAGAGAAGACTATAATCTGACTCTATTTACTACAATTCTCAACTCGCAATTGCGCGAACAGTAGCCTGAGCGGAGAGCAGATTCCCGGCCATATCCCCTGTGAGTGCACACATATTCACTCTCTTTATCATTGGATCAGTACCACTGGAAAGTTTGAGAAAAAAATGACATGGGCTAAAACCACAAAGGTTTAAAAAAATTACGTTTATGGTTAAAGAGTTACAAAATGTTGACTGCCTCTGCTCAGATTGCAAGGTGGGTGATGTGGGCGGTGTGCAACAACCGTGCCTTGAGTATGTCAACAGAATCAAGCCTTTAGACATTAATGTTAATTATCCTACATTATAATTGTCATAATTAAAAGTCTCATTAAAGTTTGGCTACATTTTCTCACGCCTCCCTCATGTCAGCATTGGCGTGGACATGAGAGGCTGTAGCCAATATGCATATAACCTAGGCTACACTTTTACATGTAGGGTAATTATTTATGTGCGTTTATGCAAAATAGATTAAAATATTGTTCCAATGTTGGCCATTTTAGGGGCCTTTTATTATTATTATTTTTTGGCCCCATTTATCTATTTCAGTAGTAGGCTGCTCTTATTAATATATACTAGAGTAGACCCATGTTGGCATATCAAAATATATTTTTTTAAAATGGGGGGGGGGTGGGTATTTTAATTTGGGCGGTTCATCTTCAGTTTGGGACGGTTTAAATTGCACTTCGGGAAAATTCTGGGACGGTGATGAAAAAAGTTAGTCTTGAGCCTAGCCGACTCAACTCCATGATTTACAATGGAGTTGAGCGGTCGACTAGTGTGGGCGGACTGGAGCTCCGACGTCACATATACAGTTGAAGTCGGAAGTTTACATACACTTAGGTTGGAGTCATTAAAACTCGTTTTTCAAGCACTCCACAAATTTCTTATTAACAAACTATAGTTTTCACTGTATCACAATTCCAGTGGGTCAGAAGTTTACATACACTAAAGTTGACTGTGCCTTTAAACAGCTTGGAAAATTCCAGAAAATGATGTCATGGCTTTAGAAGCTTCTGATAGGCTAATTGGCATCATTTGAGTCAATTGGAGGTGTACCTGTGGATGTATTTCAACGCCTACCTTCAAACTCAGTGCCTCTTTGCTTGACATCATGGGAAAATCAAAAGAAATCAGCCAAGACCTCAGAAAAAAAAGTGTAGACCTCCACAAGTCTGGTTCATCCTTGGGAGCAATTTCCAAACGCCTGAAGATACCACGTTCATCTGTACAAACAAAAGTACGCAAGTATAAACACCATGGGACCACGCAGCCGTCATACCGCTCAGGAAGGAGACGCGTTCTGTCTCCTAGAGATGTACTTTGGTGCGAAAAGTGCAAATCAATCCCAGAACAACAGCAAAGGACCTTGTGAAGATGCTGGAGGAAACAGGTACAAAAGTATCTACAGTGGGGAGAACAAGTATTTGATACACTGTCGATTTTGCAGGTTTTCCTACTTACAAAGCATGTAGAGGTCTGTAATTTTTATCATAGGTACACTTCAACTGTGAGAGACGGAATCTAAAACAAAAATCCAGAAAATCACATTGTATGATTTTTAAGTAATTAATTTGCATTTTATTGCATGACATAAGTATTTGATACATCAGAAAAGCAGAACTTAATATTTGGTACAGAAACCTTTGTTTGCAATTATAGAGATCATACGTTTCCTGTAGGTCTTGACCAGGTTTGCACACACTGCAGCAGGGATTTTGGCCCACTCCTCCATACAGACCTTCTCCAGATCCTTCAGGTTTCGGGGCTGTCGCTGGGCAATACGGACTTTCAGCTCCCTCCAAATATTTTCTATTGGGTTCAGGTCTGAAGACTGGCTAGGCCACTCCAGGACCTTGAGATGCTTCTTACGGAGCCACTCCTTAGTTGCCCTGGCTGTGTGTTTCGGGTCGTTGTCATGCTGGAAGACCCAGCCACGACCCATCTTCAATGCTCTTACTGAGGGAAGGAGGTTGTTGGCCAAGATCTCGCGAAACATGGCCCCATCCATCCTCCCCTCAATACGGTGCAGTCGTCCTGTCCCCTTTGCAGAAAAGCATCCCCAAAGAATAATGTTTCCACCTCCATGCTTCACGGTTGGGATGGTGTTCTTGGGGTTGTACTCATCCTTCTTCTTCCTCCAAACACGGTGAGTGGAGTTTAGACCAAAAAGCTCTATTTTTGTCTCATCAGACCACATGACCTTCTCCCATTCCTCCTCTGGATCATCCAGATGGTCATTGGCAAACTTCAGACGGGCCTGGACATGCGCTGGCTTGAGCAGGGGGACCTAGCGTGCGCTGCAGGATTTTAATCCATGACGGCGTAGTGTGTTACTAATGGTTTTCTTTGAGACTGTGGTCCTAGCTCTCTTCAGGTCATTGACCAGGTCCTGCCGTGTAGTTCTGGGCTGATCCCTCACCTTCCTCATGATCATTGATGCCCCACGAGGTGAGATCTTGCATGGAGCCCCAGACCGAGGGTGATTGACCGTCATCTTGAACTTCTTCCGTTTTCTAATAATTGCGCCAACAGTTGTTGCCTTCTCACCAAGCTGCTTGCCTATTGTCCTGTAGCCCATCCCAGCCTTGTGCAGGTCTACAATTTTATCCCTGATGTCCTTACACAGCTCTCTGGTCTTGGCCATTGTGGAGAGGTTGGAGTCTGTTTGATTGATTGTGTGGACAGGTGTCTTTTATACAGGTAACGAGTTCAAACAGGTGCAGTTAATACAGGTAATGAGTGGAGAACAGGAGGGCTTCTTAAAGAAAAACTAACAGGTCTGTGAGAGCCGGAATTCTTACTGGTTGGTAGGTGATCAAATACTTATGTCATGCAATAAAATGCAAATTAATTACTTAAAAATCATACAATGTGATTTTCTGGATTTTTGATTCCGTCTCTCACAGTTGAAGTGTACCTATGATAAAAATTACAGACCTCTACATGCTTTGTAAGTAGGAAAACCTGCAAAATCGGCAGTGTATCAAATACTTGTTCTCCCCACTGTATATCCACAGTAAAACGAGTCCTATATTGACATAACCCGAAAGGCCGCTCAGCAAGGAAGAAGCCACTGATCCAAAACCGCCATATAAAATCAAGACTACGGTTTGCAACTGCACATTGGGACAAAGATTGTACTTTTTGGAGAAATGTCCTCTGGTCTGATGAAACAAAAATAGAACTGTTTGCCCATAATGACCATCTTTATGTTTGGAGGAAAAAGGGGATGGATTGCAAGCCAAAGAACACCATCCCAATCGTGAAGCACGGGGTGGCAGCATCATGCTGTGGTGGTGCTTTGCTGCAAGAGGGACTGGTGCACTTCACAAAATAGATGACATCATGTGAAAGGAAAATTATGTGGATATATTGAAGTAACATCTCAAGACAGGAAGTTAAAGCTTGGTCGCCAATGGGTCTTCCAAATTGACAATGACCCCAAGCATACTTCCAAAGTTGTGCCAAAATGGCTTAAGGACAACAAAGTCAAGGTATTGGAGTGGCCATCACAAAGCCCTGACCTCAATCCTATAGAAAATTTGTTGGCAGAACTGAAAAAGCGTATGCGAGCAAGGAGGCCTACAAACCTGACTCAGTTACACCAGCTCTGTCAGGAGGAATGGTCCAAAATTCACCCAACTTATTGTGGGAAGCTTGTGGAAGGCTACCCGAAACGTTTGACCCAAGTTAAACAATTTAAAGGCAATGCTACCAAATACTAATTGAGTGTATGTAAACTTCTGACCCACTGTGAATGTGATGAAAGAAATAAAAGCTGAAATAAATAATTCTCTCTACTAATGTTCTGACATTTCACATTCTTAAAATAAAGTGGTGATCCTAACTGACCTAAGACAGGGAATGTGTACTATGATTAAAGGTCAGGAATTGTGAAAAACTGAGTATAAATGTAATTGGCTAAGGTGTATGTAAACTTCCGACTTCAACAGTATATACACTACCAGTCAAAAATCTGGACACACCTACTCATTCTAGGGTTTTTCTTTACTTTTACAATTTTTTACATTGTAGAATAATAGTGAAGATATCAAAACTAAGAAATAGCACATATGGAATCATGTAGTAACCAAAAAAGTGTTAAACAAATCAAAATATATTTTATATTTGAGATTCTTCAAATAGCAACCCTTTGCCTTGATGACAGCTTTGGACACTCTTGACAGCTTCTGATAATATCGTCATCATCATGGAAGCAGAGGACATGTATGTGTAGCCCTATGGAAAGTCTACACCCCCTTGAACTTTTTTTTCACATTTTGTTGCATTACAAAGTTTGATTGAAATAGATTTCATTGTAATTTTTGATCATTGATCTGCACAAAATACTCCATAATATCAAAGTGAAAAGAAAATGCTACAAATGTTTACTAATGAATAAACATGTAATAACTAAAATATAGTCATTGCATATGTATTCACCCCCTTTCTTTAGGCAAGCCTAAATTAGTTCAGGAGTAAAATTATATATATATATAACAAAAGTTTCTCAATACTTTGTTATATACCCTTTGTTGGCAATGACACAGGTGAAACGTTTTCTGTAAGTCTTCACAAGGTTTTCACACACTGTTGCTGGTATTTTGGCCCATTCTTCCATGCAGATCTCCTCTAGAGCAGTGATGTTTTGGGGCTGTCGCTGGGCAACACGGACTTTCAACTCCCTCCAAAGATTTTATATGGGGTTGAGATCTGGAGACTGGCTAGGCCACTCCAGGACCTTGAAATGCTTCTTACGAAGCCACTCCTTCGTTGCCCGGGCGGTGTGTTTGGGATCATTGTCATGCTGAAAGACCCAGCCACGTTTCATCTTCAATGCCCTTGCTGATGGAAGGAGGTTTTCACTCAAAATCTCACGATACATGGCCCCATTCATTCTTTCCTTTACACGGATCAGTCGTCCTGGTCCCTTTGCAGAAAAACAGCCCCAAAGCATGATGTTTCCACCCCCATGCTTCACAGTAGGTATGGTGTTCTTTGGATGCAACTCAGCATTCTTTGACCTCCAAACACGACGAGTTGAGTTTTTACCAAAAAGTTATATTTTGGTTTCATCTGACCATATTACATTCTCCCAATCCTCTTCTGGATCATCCAAATGCACTCTAGCAAACTTCAGACGGGCCTGGACATGTACTGGCTTAAGCAGGGGGACACGTCTGGCACTGCAGGATTTGAGTCCTGGCGGCGTAGTGTGTTACTGATGGTAGGCTTTGTTACTTTGGTGCCAGCTCTCTGCAGGTCATTCACTAGGTCCCCCTGTGTGGTTCTGGGATTTTTGCTCACGTTCTTGTGATCATTTTGACCCCACAGGGTGAGATCTTGCGTGGAGCCCCAGATCGAGGGAGATTATCAGTGGTCTTGTATGTCTTCCATTTCCTAATAATTGCTCCCACAGTTGATTTCTTCAAACCAAGCTGCTTACCTATTGCAGATTCAGTCTTCCCAGCCTGATGCAGGTCTACAGTTTTGTTTCTGGTGTCCTTTGACAGCTCTTTGGTCTTGGCCATAGTGGAGTTTGGAGTGTGACTGTTTGAGGTTGTGGACAGGTGTCTTTTATACTGATAACAAGTTCAAACAGGTGCCATTAATACAGGTAACGAGTGGAGGACAGAGGAGCCTCTTAAAGAAGAAGTTACAGGTCTGTGAGAGCCAGAAATCTTGCTTGTTTGTAGGTGACCAAATACTTATTTTCCACCATAATTTGCAAATAAATTCATTAAAAATCCTACAATGTGATTTTCTGGAATTTTTTCCCCTCAATTTGTCTGTCATAGTTGACGTGTACCTATGATGAAAATTACAGGCCTCTCTCATCTTTTTAAGTGGGAGAACTTGCACAATTGGTGGCTGACTAAATACTTTTTTCCCCACTGTACATGCCCGTCTGAAGTTTGCCAATGAACATCTGAATGATTCAGAGGAGAACTGGGTGAAAGTGTTGTGGTCAGATGAGACCAAAATTGAGCTCTTTGTCATCAATTCAACTCGCCGTGTTTGGAGGAGGAGGAATGCTGCCTATGACCCCAAGAACACCATCCCCACCATCAAACATTGAGGTGGAAACATTATGCTTTGGGGGTGTTTTTCTGCTAAGTGGACAGGACAACTTCACCGCATCAAAGGGATGATGGACGGGGCCATGTATCGTCAAGTCTTGGGTGAGAACCTCCTTCCCTCAGCCAGGGCATTGAAAATGGGTCGTGGATGGGTATTCCAGCATGACAATAACTCAAAACACGGCCAAGGCAACAAAGGAGTGGCTCAAGAAGAAGCACATTAAGGTCCTGGAGTGGCCTAGCCAGTCTCCAGACCTTAATCCCATAGAAAATATGTGGAGGGAGCTGAAGGTTCGAGTTGCCAAACGTCAGCCTCGAAACCTTAATGACTTGGAAAAGATCTGCAAAGAGGAGTGGGACAAAATCCCTCCTGAGATGTGTGCAAACCTGGTGGCCAACTACAAGAAACGTCTGACCTCTGTGATTGCCAACAAGGGTTTTGCCACCAAGTACTAAGTCATGTTTTGCAGAGGGGTCAAATACTTATTTCCCTCATTAAAATGCAAATCAATTTATAATATTTTTGACATGCATTTTTCTGGATTTTCTTGTTGTTATTCTGTCTCCCACTGTTCAAATAAACCTACCATTAAAATTATATACTGATAATTTATTTGTCAGTGGGCAAACGTACAAAATCAGCAGGGGATCAAATACTTTTTTCCCTCACTGTATATATGGACTCACTCTGTGTGAACAATAGGGGTTGACATGATTTTTGAATGACTACCCCTTCCTCTGTCCCCCATACATACAACATCTGTAAGGTCCCTCAGTCAAGTATTGAATTTCAAGCACAGATTCAACTACAAAGACCAGGGAGGGCAGTGATTGGTAGATGGGTAACAATAACAAATCAGACCTTGAATATATCTTTAGGCATGGTCAAGTTCATAATTATGCTGTGGATGATGTATTAAACCACCCAGACACATCAAAGATACAGTCATCATTCTGAGCTGTGCTACAGGACAGGAAGGAAACTGCTTAGGGATGTCACCATGAGGCCATTGGTGATTTTAAAACAAGTAGAGTTCAATGGCTGTGATGGAAGAAAACTGAGGATGGATAATCAACATTGTAGTGACTCCACAATAATGACCTAAATGACAGAGTGAAAAGAAGAATACAAATATACAAAATAAAAAACATTATAAAACATGCATCTGTATGCAACAAGGCACTAAAGTAATTCTGCAAAAAAACACGGAAAATGAATACTTTTTGGACTAAATGCAAAGCCATAGAGTGAACGTTCCACCTCTTAATGTGATGTTATATGTTGACAAGCCATTTTCTAAAATGTTTTATGAGTTGGAGAACACATTGGGAGGGATCTTAGACCATTCCTCCATACAGAATCCTTCCAGATCCTTGATATCCTTCATCTGCGCTTATGGACTGCCCTCTTCAATTAAAACCACAGGTTTTCAATGGGTTTCAAGTCCGGAGACTGAGATGGCCATTGCAAAATGTTGATTTTGTGGCCAATTAACCATGTCTTTGTGGATTTTGATGTATGCTTGGGGTTATTGTCTTGCTGGAAGATCCACTTATGGCCAAATTTCAACCTCCTGGCAAAGGCAACCGGTTTTTGCCTAAAATGTCCTGGTACTGGGTAAAGTTCATGATGCCGTTGACAGTCATTTATGCTCGTCTTTTTCAAGGGTGTCAATCATTTTGGACCCCACTATATTTCTCCAGTGTGTCCCTGCTTGTGAATTTTATAGATGGTGGACCGTAGGATCGTTTGTCAACTTCCTCTCTGCACGGTCAAGGGCAAGTTTGATTTTGAGAATGCGTTTTATGAGAAATTTCTGAATTCCAAATGACTCTGTTGAGAGTTCAAACTGCACATTACAGTGATGCTATAAAGCATTAGATGGATTCTAATAGCTGTTTTTACAAGACATGAAACTCTGGGGGGTTGAAGAAAAGCAAAGTACACATGAACTGAACACCATCATTTGGCCATTACTCCAGCAACAAACATTTATTACTTATAAGATGTCTTTACCATTATGATTCAAATAAATATACGAGCAGTTTGCAGAGAGGCTGATGTAATGTAACATCCACAAGGTTCTAGCTAACATATAGTAACATGAGTTTAATCAGACTCAAAATAGAAAAAAACACAAGGTTTAAAATAATCAAATATTTTGCAAATAGTTGTTTGCACTCTGCGAGGCTTTCATAGCAATCCTCTGATACATTTACCACAAATAGTTCAGGCCATTTCTGGGTCTGCACTTATCTTTTTAAAGGTAATGTCTCTCATAAACTCTAACTACCCCTCGCTCTTTTCAATCTTTAGGCTCTCTTCTATTGAGGTTTACTCAGTCTCTATTAGGCATTGTATGTTTGTTTGTGTTAGTTTAGGGAGAGAAATCTTTGCTCTTGCACTATAGCACTGCACTTTCCCTTTGCACAGGGTCAGCACTCATTACATTTACATTTTAGTCATTTAGCAGACGCTCATATCCAGAGCAACTTTTTTTTTTCATACTGGCCCCCCGTGGGAATCGAACCCACAACCCTGGCGTTGCAAACACCATGCTCTACCAGCTGAGATAAATTACTCAGCTGAGACTAAAATGTCAATGTAAATATATTTTGGGGAAATCCAACACATCACTGAGTAACTGCCTCCTTATTTTCAAGCATGGTGGTGGCTGCATCATGGTACGGATATGCTTGACATCATAAGGACTGAGGAGTTATTCAAAATGAAAAGAAACGGGATGGAGCTACGCACAAGTAAAATACTAGAGGAAAACCTGGTTCAGTCTGCTTTACACCAAACACTGGGAGAGGAATTCACCTTTCAGCAGGACAATAACCTACAATACAAAGTCAAATCTACACTGGATTTGCTTACCAAGAAGACAGTGAATGCTCCTGAGTGGTCGAGTTACAGTTTTGACCTAAATATGCTTAGACTGGCCTCTACCAGGTGTGCGGGAGTGAAGCAAAACTTTCAGAGTGGTCAAAACCATTCATCTTGAACAGGGTGCAAAATGCAATCTGTTAATTCATATATCGTAAATAAAAAGGACATATCTATTTTAATACAGACTAGCTCAAAACACTACTAATCATTGAAAATGACAAATTACCCAATGGATCAGGATAATTTTCTGGTTTATAAAAAAAGTGGGGGTGCAAAAACACACGCAGCTGCTCCGTTTGCTCCATTGCTCAGACGCCTATGGATGAATAGCCACAGGAAGTCGGGTGGGGGTGGGGGTGCAGAGATTTATTTCGCCACTGGTGGGGTCCGCTAATAAAGGACTAGTAAAGGCCCAGTGCACTACTTTGGTGAAAAACTCAAGTGTATTTGTATTTGAGTGTTTACCAGCATTTGTAACTTGAGTCTGATCTGTAAAAAACAGTTATCTGATAACACTTGTGGAATATAAAAATACGTGCTTGATATATGTTTTCCAGTTTCTTGAAATACTTTGCAAATAAAAAACAGATACCTTATTTACATAGGTATTCAGACCCTTTTGCTATGAGACTCGAAATTGAGCTCAGGTGCATCTTATTTCCATTGATCATCCTCAAGATGTTTCTACAACTTGATTGGAGTCCACCTGTGGTGAATTCAATTGATTGGACATGATTTGGAAAGGCACACACGTCTGTCTATATAAGGTCCCAAAGTTGACAGTCCATGTCAGAGCAAAAACCAAGCCATTAGGTTGAAGGAATTGTCCGTAGAGCTCCGAGACAAGATTGTGTCGAGGCACAGATCTGGGGAAGGGTTGCAAAAAGTTTCTGCAGCATTGAAGCTCCCCAAGAACACAGTGGCCTCCATCATTCTTAAATGGAAGACGTTTGGAACCACCAAGACTCTTCCTAGAGCTGGCTGCCCGGCCAAACTGAGCAATCGGGGGAGAAGGGCCTTGGTCAGGGAGGTGACCAAGAACCCAATGGTCACTCTGACAGAGCTCCAGAGTTCCTCTGTGGAGATGGGAGAACCTTCCAGAAGGACAACCATCTCTGCAGCACTCCACCAATCAGGCCTTTATGGTGGCCAGACGGAAGCCACTCCTCAGTAAAAGGCACATGACAGCCCGCTTGGAGTTTGCCAAAAGGCACCTAAAGACTCTCGAAGACAAGATTCTCTGGTCTGATGAAACATTTGTAAAAATGTCTAAAAACCTGTTTTTGCTTTGTCATTATGGGGTATTGTGTGTGGATTGATGAGGACATTTTTGTATTTAATCCATTTTAGAATAAGGCTGTTACGTATAAGAAATGTGGAAAAAGGGAACGGGTCTGAATGCTTTCCGAATGCACTGTATCTAATTGATCAGCTGTTGCCTACTATTTAAGCCGGAAGTATGGGTATTCGAACAGAATAATGCTAATCCTGTTTCAGTATAGAAAGGACAAGCCACATGTGAAAGGTCACTTTCACATGGGCTGCAAAGTAGCCATGTAATGTATGAGTTCCATCCCTGTATGACCAGGACGCAAACCCTAATCAAATGAAACTTGAAACTAGCATGCCATCCAAACTAGCATGTCTCGCTATTATATCACGCAATTATACCATTTATAAAATGGTCATATATATTTTTTTATACAGATTTGTTCAAAAAATAAGTGAACATTTACAAATTATCCAATGGATTATGATAATTTCTGGTTAAAAAAAAAAGTGGAGGTGCTAAAACATAAATTTGCACTCCCTATTTTAATTTGCTCCATGGCTGAGGCAGCCAAGTGGACACAAGGCTGTTTGGATAATCTCAGTCACAGGAATAACTTTGCAGCTGTTTCTTGTTAATAAACAACGGCACGTTGGTGGGTGGTAACATTCAAATAAAACCCAGCCCTGAAATGAAACACAGGCTGAAAATAATTTGTATGTCATACTGTATCATAGGAAAAGACACCGCATTCACACGGAATTGCACGAAGTGGGCAGTTTGGATGTGTCACTTCAAGGCCAAATATATCATACTTTGGACTAAAACGATGACTTATTGATTTAAATTGTTGTGCAACATTATGGGTAAGCTCTGGCCATCATCTCTCAGCACGAAAAAGTGGATGTCTACTGGTGTGGGCTTTTAAATGAATAAATCATTGTAGGCTACAGATTGTGTTCATAGCCTAGGGCCCTCTAAATGGGAATGGGTGGTGTTTGGCAAGAATGATGGAAGGCTCCCAGCTGTCGTTGCGCCAATTGACCCCACATGTCCCTAGGCAAGTCTAGCGTGGGAGAGGGGCATACATTTAGATAACATCCTGTTTCTTGATGTCGCATTCAGACCAACACGTGGCCCAAATACCATAACGGTTCGAACATACCTGCACGTGGGTTCAGTCCAGCGGCAGTAAATAACATTACAAAGTTAAAGATTTCCCCTCATAGAGGGCCATATTAATATGGGGAGCGCAGTGCAGCTGAGCGCAACAGCGCGTCATCAATCAAGATGTAGATCTCAAGTTGATCCTACATTAGGCTACAGGATCCCATCGGCTTTTACAACATAAAATAATGAACTGCTTCCAGCAGCACTTTGATAGTATCAGGGAGAGGCTGTTACTGTTTGACTTCAATCAGATCAGTTTTCTCCGACATCAGCATAGTGGTTGTTTTGGCGGTGTAGGAGGTGGAAATGGGTCATACTATGAACATTTTCGTTTTTTTTTTGCCAAGCCAGTTATTAATAACCCCTTAACAATTTAAATCAACGTAAATGACAGCTTAATGTATTTTGATATTTTTACTACATAAAAAAAATACAAAATTCTTGTGTTGCCTTTTTGTTACTGGTGTTACCTATATTTTAATGACAATTCAGGCTTGTAATTTGACAATTTCATTAGCATACATAATCAAAGACAGAAAGGAATAATTAATGATAATATTAAGAAATGGTTTTGATTAGTAATAATTTACTTTAAACAAAACAAATTTTTCTATAATAACACCAGTGACGTAATGCCAGTGACCAGACAACTTCAGACTATTCTATTAAAACCACAGGAGGCTACTGAGGGGAAAACGGCTCATAATAATGGCCGGAACGTTGCTAATAGAATGGCATCAAACACCTGGAAACCATGTGTTTGACGTATTTGATACCATTCCACTGATTCCGCTCCAGTCATTACCAGGAGCCCGTTCTCTCCAATTAAGGTACCACCAACCTCCTGTGATTAAAACCAGCAGGAACAGTAACACCAGTTACTGTAACAGCAGTCACAAATCTGCAGAAAATATAGAATATCTAAAATGGCGGCCAAAGTAGCTCAAACCACACTTCTTATATTGTAAATTGATCACTTAATCATGTGATTCGATCAATTATTGTAATCAAATGTCCTTTTCCCCTTACAATAAACTGTGTTATACCAGTGACACATCTTAAGGCTTTGCATGAAATAAAAAAATGTATAATCAAATTGCTAACATATGAAGAGAGAGTGCAAACTCACCATGTGCTTTTCAAAACAGCCCTGCCTCCAATTAACCTTTGACCCAGTAAAACGTTAGCAAGGATGTTGCATTTATTTTTTTATGGTGTTTTTTTATAATGGGGTAATTCAGTGACATGAAATTGAGGGACAGCTATTCCCTGTAAATTATTATAATATTTAGTTGATATTTTAGTATTTTAAGTAATGCACTAAATAACTATAATGCTTTCCATTGTATTATGACATTTAAAATAAGAGAAAAATATATTTTTTAAACTCAAAATAACTAAACCACGACTCCTGACCCGATCATACAAGCCATTTTCATGGTGTTCTACGATATATATATATATATATATATATATATAAAATAGTTTGCAATTGAATTGTCTTACATATGTTTTATTAACAATCAAATAATTAAATTAAAACAAAAATATATTTTGTGTCGTTATCTGACATGTTTAAATGTTTTTCCTGGTGATTAAGGCAGAGGACGAGAGCCACCATTTTCGTAGAATTGCCCAACTGCGTTAAAGCTGTCAAATCCACAAGCAGCTCCTGGCATTAGGCCATACCTAAAGCGGACATTGCCAAAGGCTGCATGGAGTCTCATTAACAGAAATCCCATGCAGCCTTGTTTACAAGTTCAAACACTGGAATGTGAGATGTAATCTACACCAGGCTCGATTAGGATGATAGAAATCCTCATTATTTAGTTGAATGATTTTTCAATTTCAGCGTAATTATTTCTATAGCCTACACTTTCTCATTCCGAACTTCTAACTGGAGTGGTCTGGTTGTGGCATCCTTTTGGGGGCCCTAAGCGAGATTTGGTTGGGGGGGCCTCCCACCAAGCGATCCATTTTTAAAAAATGGTCCCCCTCTTAATGTGGGAGAGACAAATGTATGTTCTAAAGTTAATTTCCTGCAATTCTATACATTTTGCCATGGGGCGTAGAGAAAATGTTGCCATTTTAAAGCAAGTTGTCATGGGGCAGATATTTTTTTTGTAATTTTATAACACATTTCATGCAATTCTACTTATTTTGCCATTGGGCAAAGATACCTTTTTGCAGTTTTAACGCAAGTCTTCTGCAGTTCTACACATTTTGCCATGGGGTGGAGAGAACATTTAATTACAAAATGCATGTAATTCTAGTCATTTTGCCATGGGGCAGAGATTTTTTGTTTTTAAAGCTAATTTCCTGCAATTCTACCCATTTTGCCATGGTGTGGAGAGACATTTTAGCAGTTTAAAAGCTAATTTCCTGCAATTTGAACACATTTTTCCATTACTTATTCCATATTAATGAGGGCCCCCTGGAGGTCAGGGCTCCTGGACACCTGCCCTGTGTGCCCGGTTGGTATTCGGCCATGATTACTACAAGTTTAGATAACTGGCTAGACTAATTTACTGATCTAAAGATTGTTAGCTGACATGGCTAATTGAGTGACTGTCAGTGACTGATAACACAATAGAACATCTGCTGATGCACAACCACATTTCGAATTTACAGGTTGTGTATTCTACTATTGTAACTCTCAACAGAAAATTGAGACTGACTGAAAAAATTATGTCGCTTATGCTTGGACCCAGTTTATGTTGTTTATGCATGGGGCCGGCCCTGCTTCTTAACAATGATCGCAAAAGCAGCTGCCCCCGATTTGACGGCTCCAACGCAGTTCCACCTCTGACACCGCGAAAACATCCAATATGCGGGTCTCTGCTATCCACGGTTAACGCTTGATCTGATTGAATCTAGGCCTTATTGTGAGGTTAAACGATGGAAAACATAATGAAACCCAAATTGGGTAGGTCAACAGTATACTTCAAAGTCTGAAATACATTGTGGGCGTGGAAGACTTGGCTACACTTAACCCCCCCATTTTACGACAACCCTCCACAAGAGCGAGAACCTTCTGAGCGACGATATTGACAGCATATTAAGACATTTTAAGTAAAACAAATATATTAATTTACCCCCTGAGGATAAAAAGTTACCTGTAAGTAGCCTATCCCAACGTGTCAAATAAATGTAATAGCGTGCTCTTGCATGAACAGTGCAGCTGCCTGAGCCTATAATATTATTATTATTATTACCCCCAGATTTACAGCTTATTCCAAGCATTGGGAGTGGAGATGTTGGGAAAACATTTCCTCTGGATTTGTCTGCTTTCGGTGTCTTTTCCGTTATTTTTCGCTGAAGAGCTGAAGAGGGATGGGCATAAACAACATGAAAATGATTCAGGTGAAGGTTTTGTTTTCTGTTTTGATGAAGCTGTGTTGCGTGCGCGTGTTGCTGAGTGAAAAGATGGATTTGAGTGCCTAGACTTGCGAGCCTACTCCGAGCAAGTAGTCACACCCTTTGCACGTAAAATGATGGCATATTTTGATTTGATTTATTTGATTTAACCTTTATTTTATCAGGGAGTCATACTGAGACTAAGGTCTATTTTACAGATGAGCCCTAAATTACAGAAAATACACAGATCAATATAAATACTAAATGCTAGCAGAAAGAACAACATGGTCTTCAATCAGCCTTCTGAATTGCCATGGTGGAGAGTTTGGAATCTGATTGATTGATTGCTTCTGTGGACAGATGTCTTTTATACAGGTAACAAACTGAGATTAGGAGCACTTCCTTAAAGAGTGTGCTCCTAATCTCAGCTCCTTACCTGTATAAAAGACACCTGGGAGCCAGAAATCTTTCTGTTTGAGAGGGGGTCAAATACTTATTTCCCTCATTAAAATGCAAATCAATTTATAACATTTCTGACATGCGTTTTTCTGGATTTTGTTGTTGTTATTCTGTCTCTCACTGTTCAAATAAACCTACCATTACAATTATAGACTGATCATGTCTTTGTCAGTGGGCAAACGTACAAAATCAGCAGGGGATCAAATACTTTTTTCCCTGACTGTATTTCTATAGAAGAAGCCCATTTTTATTCTCAGATTCTTAAGTAACTCATCAATATGCTTTTTAAAAGACAGCTTTTCATCTATCCAGATGTCAATATACAGTGCCTTCAGAAAGTATTCACCTCCCTTGACTTTTTCCACATTTTATTGTGTTACAGCCTGAATTTAAAATGGATTAAACTGGGATTTTTGTTCACTGACCTGCACACAATACCCCATAAATCTGGAATTATGTTTTTAGATATTTTTACTAATTAATGAAAAATGGACATCTGAAATGTCTTGAGTCAATAAGTATTCAACCCCTTTTGTTATGGCAAGCCTAAATAAGTTCAGGAGTAAAAATCTGCTTAAGAAGTCACATAATAAGTTGCATGGACTCACTCTGTGTGCAATAATATTGTTTAACATAATTGTTTAATGACTACCTCATCTCTGTACTCCACACATACAATTATATGTAAGGTCCCTCAGTCAAGCAGTGAAATTCAAACACAAATTCAACCACAAAGACCAGAGAGGTTTTCCAATGCCTTGCAAAGAAGGGCACCTATTGGTAGATCGTTAAAAAAAAGCAGACATTGAATATCCCTTTGAGCATGGTAAACTTATTAATTACACTTTGGATGATGTATCAATACACCCACTCACTACAAAAATACATGCTTCCTTCCTAACTCACTTGCCGGAGAGGAAGGAAACCGCTCAGGGATTTCACCATGAGGCCAATGTTGACTTTAAAACAGTTACAGAGTTTAATGGCTGTGACAGGTTAAAACTGAGGATGGATCAACAACATTGCAGTTACTCCACAATACTAACCTAATTGACAGAGTGAATAGAAGGAAGCCTGTACAGAATAAAACATATTCCAAAGCATGCATCCTGTTTGCAACAGGGCACTTAAGCAATACTGCAAAGAATTTGGCAAAGCAATTAACTTTTTGTCCTGAATACAAAGTGTCATGTTTGGGGCAAATCCAATACAAAACAATACTGAGTACCACTCTCCATATTTTCAAGCATAGTGGTGGCTGCATCATGTTATGGGTATGCTTGTAATCGTTAAGGACTGGGGAGTTTGATAAAAAAAGAAAGAAAATGGAGCTAAGCACACGCAAAATCCTAGAGGAAAACCTGGTTCAGTCTGCTTTCAACCAGACACTGGGAGATGAATTCACCTTTCAGCAGGACAATAACCTCAAACACAAGGCCAAATCTACACTGGAGTTGCTTACCAAGATGACAGGGAATGTTCCTGAGTGGCCGAGTTACAGTTTTGACTTGAATCTGCTTGAAAATCTATGGCAACACTTGAAAAAGATTGTCTAGCCACAACCAATTTGACAGATCTTGAAGAATGTTGAAAAGAATAATGGGCAAATATTGTACAATCCAGGTGTGCAAAGCTCTCAGACTTACCCAGAAAGACGCTGTAATCGCTGCCAAAGGTGAATCTAGCATTTATTAACTCAGGGTGTGAATACTTATGTAAATGCGATATTTCTGGATTTCATTTTCAATACATTTGCAAAAATGTCTAAAAACATATTTTCACTTTGTCGTTATGGGGTATTGTGTGTAGATAGGTGGATATTTTTTTTACTTATTCAATTTTGAATTCAGGCTGTAACACACATTTGTTGGAGTAAGTCACGGGGTATGAATACTTTCTGAAGGCACTGTATATACAAAAGTATGTGAACACCCCTTCAAATTAGTGGATTCAGCTATTTCAGCCACACCCGTTGCTGACAGGTGTATAAAATCGAGCACACAGCCATGCAATCTCCATAGACAAACATTGGCAGTAGAATGGCCTTATTGAAGAGCTCAGTGACATTCAACTTGGCACCGTCATAGGATGCCACCTTTCCAACAAGTCAGTTCATCAAATTTCTGCCCGGTCAACTGTAAGTGCTGTTATTGTGTAGTGGAAACGTCTAGGAGCAACAATTGTTCAGCCGCGAATTGGTAGGCCACACAAACTCACAGAACGGGACCGCCGAGTGCTGAAGCGCGTAGCATGTAAAAATCGTCTGTCCTCGGTTGCAACACTCCCTACCGAGTTCCAAACTGCGTCTGGAAGCAACGTCAACACAAGAACTGTTCATTGAGAGCTTCATGAAATGGGTTTCCATGGCCGAGCAGCCGCATACAAGCCTAAGATCACCATGCGCAATGCCAAGCGTCGGCTGGAGTGGTGTAAACCCGCCGCCATTGGACTCTGGAGCAGTGGAAACAGTTCTCTGGAGTGATGAATCACGCTTCACCATCTGGCAGTCCGACGGACTAATATGGGTTTGGCTGATGCCAGGAGAACGCTACCTGCCCGAATGCATAGTGTCAAGTGTAAAGTTTGGTGGAGGAGGAATAATGGTCTGGGGCTGTATTTCATGGTTCGGGCTAGGCTCCTTAGTTCCAGTGAAGGGAAATATTAACGCTACAGCATACAATGACATTCTAGACGATTCTGTGCTTCCAACTTTGTGGCAACAGTTTGGGGAAGGCCCTTTCTTTTTTCAGCATGACAATGCCTCTGTGCACAAAGTGAGGTCCATACAGAAATGATTTGTTGAGATTGGTGTGGAAGAACTTGAGTGGCCTGCACAGAGTCCTGACCTCAACCACATCGAACACCCTTGGGATGAATTGGAACGCCAACTGCGAGGCAGGCCTAATCGTCCAACATCAGTGCCCAACCTCACTAATGCTTGTGGCTAAATGGAAGCAAGTCCCCGCAGCAATGTTCCAACATCTTGTGGAAAGCCTTGCCAGAAGAGTGGAGGCTGTTATAGCAGCAAAGGGGGGACCAACTCCATATTAATGCCCATGATTTTGAAATGAGATGTTCGACGAGCAGGTGTCGACAACCTTTTGGTCATGTGTTGTATTGTTGAGCAGGGACACCATCCAAAGTACATATGCTTAAATCATCTGAGTTATTTTTATGTGCTCTAGAGAACAACATATACTTATTTTTACCTGCATTCAATAATAATTTCAGGTCAATCAAGTTTTTCTGTAATACAATGAAGGCAGACTGTAGTTCAGATAGAGCCTGGTCAACCGTGGGGGAAATAGCATACACAACAATATCATCGGCATACAAGTGCAGGTTACAGTTTTTTACAGTCAAGTCGATATTGTTAATGTAAACAGTAAAAGGTACAGGACCCAGAATCGACCCCTGCGGGACACCTTTTGTAATATCCAGGAAACCTGATTTAACACCATCAGTAGATTCACATTGAGTTCTATTTTTAAACCAGTTACAATATATATATATATATATATATATATATATATATATATATATATATATATATATATATATATATATATATTACACAGTACCAGTAAAAAGTTTGGACACACCTACTCATCCAAGGGTTTTTCTTTATTTTTACTATTTTCTACATTGTAGAATAATAGTGAAGACATCAAAACTATGAAATAACACATATGGAATCATGTAGTAACCAACAAGTGTTTTACAAATCAAAATATATTTTATATTTGAGATTCTTAAAAGTAGCCACCCTTTGCCTTGATGACAGCTTTGCACACTCTTGGCATTCTCTCAACCAGCTTCATGATGTAGTCACCTGGAATGCTTTTCCAACATTCTTGAAGGAGTTCCCACATATGCTGAGCACTTGTTGGCTGCTTTTCCTTCACTCTGGTGTCCAACTCATCCCAAACCATCTCAATTGGGTTGAGGTCGGGTGATTGTGGAGGCCAGGTCATCTGATGCAGCACTCCATCACTCTCCTTCTTGGTCAAAAAGCCCTTACACAGCCTGGAGGTGTCACCAGCAAAGCACCCCCACACCATTTACATTTACATTTAAGTCATTTAGCAGACGCTCTTATCCAGAGCGATTTACAAATCTGTGCATTCAACTTAGGATAGCCAGTGGGACAACCACATCTTGATCACAGTAAGTACACTAATCAGATTGCGGAGATCATCCGTTCACCTACTCCGCGTCTCACAAAGACACGGCGGTTGGAACCAAAAATCTCCAATTTCAGACCAAAGGACAGATTTCCACCGGTCTAATGTCCATTGCTCGTGTTTCTTGGGCCAAGCAAGTCTCTTGAGATGTGTCTGTTACTTGAACTCTGTGAAGCATTTATTTGGGCTGCAATTTCTGAGGCTGGTAACTCTAATGAACGTATCCTCTGCAGCAGAGGTGACTCTAGGTGTTCCTTTCCTGTGGCAGTCCTCATGAGTGCCAGTTTCATCATAGCGCTTGATGGGTTTTGCGACTGCACTTGAAGAAACGTTCAAAGTTATTGAAATCTTCCGGATTTACTTAAAGTAATGATGGACTGTCTTTTCTCTTTGCTTACATTTTTTTTTTTGATTTATTTAAAGCTTTTTTGGTTACAACATGATTCCATATGTGTTATTGCATAGTTTGGATGTCTTCATTATTATTATACAATGTAGAAAATAATAAAAAATGAAGAAAAACCCTTCAATGAGTAGGTATGTCCAAACCTTTGACTGGTACTGTATACAGTGGGGAAAAAAAGTATTTAGTCAGCCACCAATTGTGCAAGTTCTCCCACTTACAAAGATGAGAGAGGCCTGTAATTTTCATCATAGGTACACGTCAACTATGACAGACAAATTGAGGAAAAAAAATCCAGAAAATCCCATTGTAGGATTTTTAATGAATTTATTTGCAAATTATGGTGGAAAATAAGTATTTGGTCACCTACAAACAAGCAAGATTTCTGGCTCTCACAGACCTGTAACTTCTTCTTTCAGAGGCTCCTCTGTCCTCCACTCGTTACCTGTATTAATGGCACCTGTTTGAACTTATCAGTATAAAATACACCTGTCCACAACCTCAAACAGTCACACTCCAAACTTCACAATGGCCAAGACCAAAGAGCTGTCAAAGGACACCAGAAACAAAATTGTAGACCTGCACCAGGCTGGGAAGACTGAATCTGCAATAGGTAAGCAGCTTGGTTTGAAGAAATCAACTGTGGGAGCAATTATTAGGAAATGGAAGACATACAAGACCACTGATAATCTCCCTCGATCTGGGGCTCCATGCAAGATCTCACCCCGTGGGGTCAAAATGATCACAAGAACGGTGAGCAAAAATCCCAGAACCACACGGGGGGACCTAGTGAATGACCTGCAGAGAGCTGGGACCAAAGTAACAAAGCCAACCATCAGTAACACACTACGCCGCCAGGGACTCAAATCCTGCAGTGCGAGACGTGTCCCCCTGCTTAAGCCAGTACATGTCCAGGCCCGTCTGAAGTGCATTTGGATGATCCAGAAGAGGATTGGGAGAATGTCATATGGTCAGATGAAACCAAAATATAACTTTTTGGTAAAAACTCAACTCGTCGTGTTTGGAGGACAAAGAATGCTGAGTTGCATCCAAAGAACACCATACATACTGTGAAGCATGGGGTTGGAAACATCATGCTTTGGGGCTGTTTTTCTGCAAAGGGACCAGGACGACTGATCCGTGTAAAGGAAAGAATGAATGGGGCCATGTATCGTGAGATTTTGAGTGAAACCCTCCTTCCATCAGCAAGGGCATTGAAGATGAAACGTGGCTGGGTCTTTCAGCATGACAATGATCCCAAACACACCGCCCGGGCAACGAAGGAGTGGCTTCGTAAGAAGCATTTCAAGGTCCTGGAGTGGCCTAGCCAGTCTCCAGATCTCAACCCCATAGAAAATCTTTGGAGGGAGTTGAAAGTCTGTGTTGCCCAGCGACAGCCCCAAAACATCACTGCTCTAGAGGAGATCTGCATGGAGGAATGGGCCAAAATACCAGCAACAGTGTGTGAAAACCTTGTGAAGACTTACAGAAAACGTTTGACCTGTGTCATTGCCAACAAAGGGTATATAATAAAGTATTGAGAAACTTTTGTTATTGACCAAATACTTATTTTCTACCATCATATGCCAATAAATTCATTAAAAATCCTACAATGTGATTTTCTGGAATTTTTTTCTCATTTTGTCTGTCATAGTTGACGTGTACCTATGATGAAAATTACAGGCCTCTCTCATCTTTTTAAGTGGGAGAACTTGCACAATTGGTGGCTGACTAAATACTTTTTTTCCCCACTGTATATATATATATATTTTGTATTTCCCATTCTTGACAGATTGCTATGGTTTTTGTGGTACATTTAGCATTTGTTTAAAGGAAGTATATGGCAAACATTGTGAAAATAATGTTAATGAGATTAAATAGTAGTGCTGAGCGATTCGTGCTTTTTGAGGTTTGTTCGGTTTCAGTTCGATTAATAAACAATTATAAAGGTAATCACGGTTTTCAATTTCATTTTCGATTTTTAAACAATAAATGCACTATGCATTACAAATCAAATCAAATTTTATTGGTCACATACACATATTTAGCAGATGTTATTGCGGGTGTAGCGAAATGCTTGTGTTCCAAGCTCCAACAGTGCAGTAGTATCTAACAATTTAAAACAATACACACAAATTTAAAAGTAAAATAATGGAATTAAGAAATATATAAATATTAGATCGAGCAATGCCGGAGTGGCATTGAATAAAATACAGTAGAAAAATAATACAGTATATACAGTTGAAGTCGGAAGTTTACATACACCTTAGCCAAATACTCAGTTTTTCACAATTCCTGACATTTAATCCTAGTAAAAATTCCCTGTCTTAGGTCAGTTAGATCACCACTTTATTTTAAGAATGTGAAATGTCAGAATAATAGTAGAGAGAATGATTTATTTCAGCTTTTATTTCTTTCATCACATTCCCAGTGGGTCAGAAGTTTACATACACTCAATTAGTATTTGGTAGCATTGCCTTTAAAATTGTTTAACTTGGGTCAAATGTTTCGGGTAGCCTTCCACAAGCTTCCCACAATACGTTGGGTGAATTTTGGCCCATTCCTCCTGACAGAGCTGGTGTAACTGAGTCAGGTTTGTAGGCCCCCTTGCTCGCACACACTTTTTCAGTTCTGCCCACATATTTTCTATAGGATTGAGGTCAGGGCTTTGTGATGGCCACTCCAATACCTTGACTTTGTTGTCATTAAGGTATTTTGCCACAACTTTGGAAGTATGCTTGGGGTCATTGTCCATTTGGAAGACCCATTTGCGACTGATGTCTTGAGATGTTGCTTCAATATATCCACATAATTTTCCTTCCTCATGATGCCATCTATTTTGTGAAGTGCACCAGTCCCTCCTGCAGCAAAGCACCCCCACAGCATGATGCTGCCACCACCGTGCTTCACGGTTGGGATGGTGTTCTTCGGCTTGCAATCAACCCCCTTTTTCCTCCAAACATTACGGTGGTCATTATGGCCAAACAGTTCTATTTTTGTTTCATCAGACCAGAGGACAATTCTCCAAAAAGTACGATCTTTGTCCCCATGTGCAGTTGCAAACCGTAGTCTGGCTTTTTATGGCGGTTTTGGAGCAGTGGCTTCTTCCTTGCTGAGCGGCCTTTCAGGTTATGTCGATATAGGACTCGTTTTACTGTGGATATAGATACTTTTGTACCTGCTTCCTCCAGCATCTTCACAAGGTCTTTTGCTGTTGTTCTGGGATTGATTTGCACTTTTCGCACCAAAGTACGTTAATCTCTAGGAGACAGAACGCGTCTCATTCCTGAGCGGTATGATGGCTGCGTGGTCCCATGGTGTTTATACTTGCGTACTATTGTTTGTACAGATGAACATGGTACCTTCAGGCGTTTGGAAATTTCTCCCAAGGATGAACCAGACTTGTGGAGGTCTACAATTTTTTTCTAGGCTGATTTCTTTTGATTTTCCCATGATGTCAAGCAAAGAGGTACTGAGTTTGAAGGTAGGCCTTGAAATACATCCACAGGTACACCTTCAATTTACTCAAATGATGTCAATTAGCATATCAGTATGCCATATCAGAAGCTTCTAAAGCCATGACATCATTTTCCAAGCTGTTTAAAGGCACTGTCAACTTAGTGTATGTAAACATCTGACCCATTGAAATTGTGATACAGTGAATTATAAGTGAAATAATCGGTCTGTAAACAATTGTTAGAAAAATTACTTGTGTCATGCACAAAGTAGATGTCCTAACCGACTTGCCAAAACTATAGTTTGTTAACAAGAAATTTGTGGAGTGGTTGAAAAACGAGTTTTAATTACTCTTAAGTGTATGTAAACGTCCGACTTCAACTGTACATATGAGATAAGTAAAGCAGTATGTAAACATTATTAAAGTGACTAGTGTTCCATTATTAAAGTGGCCAGTGATTCCAATTCTATGTACAGTGAGGGGGAAAAAGTATTTGATCCCCTGCTGATTTTATACGTTTGCCCACTGACAAAGAAATGATCAGTCTATAATTTTAATGGTAGGTTTATTTGAACAGTGAGAGACAGAATAACAACAACAAAATCCAGAAAAACGCATGTCAAAAATTTTATAAATTGAATTGCATTTTAATGAGGGAAATAACTATTTGACCCCTTCTCAATCAGAAAGATTTCTGGCTCCCAGGTGTCTTTTTTATACAGGTAACGAGCTGAGATTAGGAGCACACTCTTAAAGGGATTGCTCCTAATCTCAGTTTGTTACCTGTATAAAAGACACCTGTCCACAGAAGCAATCAATCAGATTCCAAACTCTCCACCATGGCCAAGACCAAAGAGCTCTCCAAGGATGTTAGGGACAAGATTGTAGACCTACACAAGGCTGGAATGGGCTACAAGACCATTGCCAAGCAGCTTGGTGAGAAGGTGACAACAGTTGGTGCGATTATTCGCAAATGGAAGAAACACAAAATAACTCTCAATCTCCCTCGGCCTGGGGCTCCATGCAAGATCTCACCTCGTGGAGTTGCAATGATCATGAGAATGGTGAGGAATCAGCCCAGAACTACACGGGAGGATCTTGTCAATGATCTCAAGGCAGCTGGGACAATAGTCACCAAGAAAATAATTGGTAACACACTACGCCGTGAAGGACTTAAATCCTGTAGCACTCGCAAGGCCCCCCTGCTCAAGAAAGCACATATACATGCCCGTCTGAAGTTTGCCAATGAACATCTGAATGATTCAGAGGAGAACTGGGTGAAAGTGTTGTGGTCAGATGAGACCAAAATGGAGCTCTTTGGCATCAACTCAACTCGCCGTGTTTGGAGGAGGAGGAATGCTGCCTATGACCCCAAGAATACCATCCCCACCGTCAAACATGGAGGTGGAAACATTATGCTTTAGGGTGTTTTTCTGCTAAGGGGACAGGACAACTTCACCGCATTAAAGGGACGATGGACGGGGCCATGTACCGTCAAATCTTGGGTGAGAACCTCCTTCCCTCAGCCAGGGCATTGAAAATGGGTCGTGGATGGGTAGTCCAGCATGACAATGACCCAAAACACACGGCCAAGGCAACAAAGGAGTGGCTCAAGAAGAAGCACATTAAGGTCCTGGAGTGGCCTAGCCAGTCTCCAGACCTTAATCCCATAGAAAATCTGTGGAGGGAGCTGAAAGTTCGAGTTGCCAAACGTCAGCCTTGAAACCTTAATGACTTGGAGAAGATCTGCAAAGAGGAGCGGGACAAAATCCCTCATGAGATGTGTGCAAACCTGGTGGCCAACTACAAGAAAAGTCTGACCTCTGTGATTGCCAACAAGGGTTTTGCCACCAAGTACTAAGTCATGTTTTGCAGAGGGGTCAAATACTTATTTCCCTCATTAAAATGCAAATCAATTTATAACATTTTTGACATGCGTTTTTCTGGATTTTTTTGTTGTTATTCTGTCTCTCACTGTTCAAATAAACCTACCATTAAAATTATAGACTGATAATTTCTTTGTCAGTGGGCAAACATACAAAATCAGCAGGGGATCAAATATTTTTTTCCCTCACTGTATATAGGGCAGCAGCCTCTAAGGTGCAAGGTTGTGTAACAGGTTGGAAGCCGGCTAGTGATGGCTATTAACAGTCTGATGGCCTTGACATAGAAGCTGTTTCTCAGTTCCAGCTTTGATGCAGCTTTCCGTCTGGATGATAGCGGGGTGAACAGGCCGTAGCTCGGGTGTTGATGTCCTTGATGATCTTTTTGACCTTCCTGTGACATCGGGTGCTGTAGGTGTCCTGGAGGGCAGGTAGTTTGCCCCCGGTGATGCGTTGGGCAGACCGCACCACCCTCTGGAGAGCCCTGCGGTTGCGGGCAGTTCAGTTGCTGTACCAGGCGGTGATACAGCCCGACAGGATGCTCTCAATTTTGCATCTGTAAAAGTTTGTGAGGATTTTAGGGGCCAAGACAAATTTCTTCAGCCTCCTGAGGTTGAAGAGGCACTGTTGCACCTTCTTCACCACAACGTCTGTGTGGTTGGACCATTTCAGATCGTCAGTGATGTGTATGCTGAGGAACTTGAAGCTTTCCACCTCCTCCACTGCGGTCCCGTCGATGTGGATATGGGCGTGCTCCCTCTGCTGTTTCCTGAAGTCCACGATCACGACATTGAGTGAGAGGTTATTTTCCTGGCACCACTCTCCCAGGGCCCTCACCTCCTCCCTGTAGGCTGTCTAGTCATTGTTGGTAATCAGGCCTACTACTGTTGTGTCGTCTGCAAACTTGATGATTGAGTTGGAGGCGTGCGTGGCTACGTGGTTATGGGTGAACAGGGAGTACAGGAGGGGGCTGAGTACGCACCCTTGTGGGGCCCCTGTGTTGAGGATCAACTAAGTGGAGGTGTTGTTTCCTACCTTCACCACCTGGGGGCGGCCCATTAGGAAGTCCAGGACACAGTTGCATATGGCGGGGTTCAGACCCAGGGCCCCGAGCTTAATGATGAGCTTGGAGATTACTATGGTTTTGAATGCTGAGCTATAGTCAATGAACAGCATTCTTATATAGGTATTCCTCTTTTCCAGATGGGATAGGGTAGTGTGCAGTGTGATGGCGATTGCATCGTCTGTGGATCTATTGGGGCGGTAAGAAATTGAAGTGGGTCTAGGGTGTCAGGTAAGGTAGAGGTGATATGATTCTTAACTTGCCTCTCAAAGCACTTCATGATGACAGAAGTGAGTGCTACGGGGCGATAGTCATTTAGTTTCCCCCTTCTGATAACCAGGTGACGAATCGCATCTCTGCATGTCTGGCACACATATCAGTATGGATGACGGATCACCACCTCAAGCTGAACCTTGGCAAGACGGAGCTGCTCTTCCTCCCGGGGAAGGACTGCCTGTTCCATGATCTCGCCATCACGGTTGACAACTCCGTTGTGTCCTCCTCCCAGAGTGTGAAGAGCCTTGGCGTGACCCTGGACAACACCCTGTCGTTCTCCGCTAACATCAAGGCGGTGACCCGATCCTGTAGGTTCATGCTCTACAACATTCGGAGAGTACGACCCTGCCTTACACAGGAAGCGGCACAGGTCCTAATCCAGGCACTTGTCATCTCCTGTCTGGATTACTGCAACTCGCTGTTGGCTGGGCTCCCTGCCTGTGCCATTAAACCCCTACAACTCATCCAGAATGCCGCAGCCCGTCTGGTGTTCAACCTTCCCAAGTTCTCTCACGTCACCCCGCTCCTCCGCACACTCCACTGGCTTCCAGTTGAAGCTCGCATCTGCTACAAGACCATGGTGCTTGCCTACGGAGCTGTGAGGGGAACGGCACCTCCGTACCTTCAGGCTCTGATCAGTCCCTACACCCAAACGAGGGCATTGCGTTCATCCACCTCTGGCCTGCTGGCTCCCCTACCACTGCGGAAGCATAGTTCCCGCTCAGCCCAGTCAAAACTGTTTGCTGCTCTGGCACCCCAATGGTGGAACAAGCTCCCTCACGACGCCAGGACAGCGGAGTCACTCACCACCTTCCGGAGAAATTTGAAACCCCACCTCTTTAAGGAATACCTGGGATAGGATAAAGTAATCCTTCTACCCCCCCCCCCCCCCAAAAAAAAAAAAATAATAATAATAATAATAATTTGTAAGGTGAATGCACCTATTTGTAAGTCGCTCTGGATAAGAGCGTCTGCTAAATGACGTAAATGTAAATGTAGTTCAGTTACCTTTGCTTTCTTGGTACAGGAACAATAGTGGAACTCTTGATGCAAGTGGGGACAGCAGACTGGGAGAGGGAGAGATTGAATATGTCCGTGAACACTACAGCCAGCTGGTCTGCGCATGCTCTGAGGACGCGGCTAGGGAAGCCGTCTGGGCCGGCAGCCTTGCGAGGGTTAACACGCTTAAATGTCTTACTCAAGTCGGCCACGGAGTAGGAGAGCCCATAGTCATTGGTAGCGTGCCGCGTCGGTGGCACTGTGTTATCCTCAAAGCGGGCGAAGAATGTGTTTAGCATGTCCAGAAGCAAGACGTCGGTGTCCGCAACGTGGCTGGTTTTCCCTTTGTAGTCCGTGATTGTCTGTAGACCCTGCCACATACGTCTAGTTTCTGAGCCGTTGAATTGCGACTCCACTTTGTCTCTGTACTGCCGTTTTGCCGTTTTGATTGCCTTACGGAGGGAACAACTACACTGTTTGTATTCGGCCATATTCCCAGTCACCTTGCCATGGTTAAATGTGGTGGTTCACGCTTTCAGTTTTGCGGGAATGCTGCCATCTATCCACGGTTTCTGTTTTGGGTAGGTTTTAATAGTCACAGTGGGAACATCTCCTATACACTTCATGATGAACTCAGTCACCGTATCCGTGTGTTCGCCGATGTTATTCTCAGAGGCTACCTGGAACATATCCCAGTCCGCGTGATCAAAACAATCTTGAAGCATGGATTCCGATTGGTCAGACCAGCGTTGAATAGACCTTAGCACGGGTGCTTCCTGTTTGAGTTTCTGCCTGTAGGAAGGGACGAACAAAATGGAGTCGTGATCAGATTTGCCGAAGGGAGGGCGGGGGAGGGCCTTGTAGGCATTTCGAAAAGTTGAGTAGCAGTGGTCCAATGTTTTTCCAGAGCGAGTACTACAGTCAATGTGTTGGTAGAACTTCGGTAGCGTTTCCTCAAATTTGCTTTGTTAAAAATCCCTAGCTACAATAAATGCGGCCTCAGGATATGCGGTTTCTAGTTTGCATAAAGTCCAATGTAGTTCTTTGAAGGCCGTCGTGATATCGGCTTGAGGGGGAATATACACAGCTGTGACTATAACCGAAGAGACTTCTCTTGGGAGGTAATACGGTCTGCATTTGATTGTGAGGTGTTCTAGGTCAGGTGAACAAAAGGACTTGAGTTTCTGGATGTTATCACAATCACACCATGAGTAGTTAATCATGAAACATACACCCCGCCTTTCTTCTTCCCAGAGAGTTCTTTATTCCTGTCTGTGCGATGTACTGAGAACCCAGCTGGCTGTATGGACGGGAAAGTATATCCCGAGAGAGCTATGTTTCCGTGAAACAGAGTATGTTACAATCCCTAATGTCTCTCTGGAAGGAGATCCTCACCCTGAGCTCGTCTACTTTATTATTAAGAGACTGAACATTAGCGAGTAATATATTCTGAAGCGGTGGATGGTGTGCACGCCTCCTGAGTCGGACTAGAAGTCCACTCCGAATACCTCTTCTCGGAGCAGCCTCTGGAATAAGTTCAGTTGCCCTGGGGGGTACGAACAAAGGATCCAATTCGGGAAAGTCGTATTCCTGGTCGTAATGCTGGTGAGTTACAGCCACTCTGATATCCAAAAGTTATTTCCGGCTGTATGTAATAACACCAAAGAATTCCTGGGCTAATAATGTAAGAAATAACACACATAAAAAAAGAAATACAATAAAAAGAAATAATACTGCAAAGTTGCTTAGGAGCTAGAAGCAGAGCTGCCATATCATTATGTGGGTTGAATGCTGTAACAACACAGAATAAAACAATTAATACAAGTTCTGTGATAGTAGTGACTGCCCATTAGGCTACTGCTTATCATTTATTCACATTACTTTACTTTAATAAAATATTTCAGTTTTTGTGTATATTACATTTGTTTTATTTGATGACTTTATTATTTCATTCTAAGTCATCATCTCATGTCTATAGCGCTGCTGCCTATGCTGTCTGAATGGAATACCTTTGTATAGCCTACTTTTATTACTAAAACTCTAATGAAAATCAACTGATTGCCATTCCTGTCCCATACATAGCCTACTATATAAATTGCTTCGATTGTCCTTTGTGACCTCCACAAACAACTTAAATGACTGGACAAAATACAATATTGCTTTTAACGTTCAAGTTCAAATCACATTTAAAGTTCAAATTCAATGTGGCTTGTAAAGGTCTTCTTCTTCTTTGGTATTATGGTCGTCTGCAAACAAATGTTATAGGTGCATGCCGCCACCTACTGCATTGTCTGTGTATCAGCCTACTATTTTGGAGTTTGAATTCATTACACTTTGTGAAAGAATTGCCCTACCAACTAACCCTACACCCATTAAAACCTCACCACTATTCCACTACTTTGGCCCTATCTGATCCTGCACCAGACCAGCAGCCTGGGAGGACGGGACACTATTGTTCTCTGCAGTTGCACCACAACATCTATCCTATGTGATTTCCATTCCATTCCTGCGGTACAGTTGACAACCATGGCCTTGAATGCCAAAATACTACCTTACAGAAGTGCATGTTATTCCTATCACTTTCTGTTGACCTTGGCCTACTCACAGGGATCCTCTTAGGATCCCTCACGCTGGACCCATCTTCCTCTACTACTATCTTCTACCTAACCGTCTCAACCTGCCTTTCTCTCACAGGACACCTCTGATTTGTAGCACCATGGGTACCCCTACATTTTTTGCACCTCCACTTTTTTACCAACAAATTATCATAATCCATTGGATAATTTGTCCAATTTCACTTATTTTTGCGCTAGTCTGTAAAATAAATAATATATATGAGAATTTTAAAAATGGTACAATTGCGTGTGATATGATTGCATTTTGGAACCCTGCTCCCCCCGTTGCCCCAAGATGAATGCTTTTGACCACACTCCACTGCTTTGATTAGTGCAGCTAGAAATCATATGTCTATCCTGTAATGAAAAGCCCCCCCGCAAAAGGAGATTCCGTGAACTTGTTTATCTATTTTGTGCTGTTGTTACATCAAGTATTGGTGTTTCGTTTCGTGTCTCATGCGCTCAGGGTGTTGTTACATATAATTTGCGGCTTGCATCATGAGCAAAGTCATTGTAGCCTATAATTTCGCTTCCCCGAGCTGTGAGAACCATGCTATCCATATTACCGGAGCTTCATATTATTCTTTCTATTTCTATGGAAGATGCCAAAACTTTAAAGATAACAATAGTTGGCAAAGTCAAAGATACTGGTTTCCCCTATCCATCTGTGGCGAAGTTTTCCCTACATGCTTATGATAAATCCAGCTCCAGAACCAGCCATAGCCTAGCTGGCTAATCTTTTGAATAAGGTGTAGCAACAACAGATAACATGAGTTAGCTAGATAAGGTTAGCATGCTAGCTAGCTACACTGACAGCTGTCCAGGTGGAAATCACCCACAACGTTCCCACCCCCAATTCGTGAATATGTATAAGCAGCCTGCGTCATTCTTCTGAGGTGGAACCTAAAGGACAATTTCTGCTATAGGACAGGAATTACGTCGAAATAGGGTCCGCATTGCCCTCTGGTGGGGGCCTTTAAGCCATCATCATATGAGTTATTGCATCTGAGTTTGTGTAAAAGAGATCACGTCTCTAAAAACTGTCGATGCTTTGGAAGACTTCTGGGGAAAAAGTCTCCATTGAGTTTATGAATCAGGGTTGGTTTACTTTGGCAAGATATGTGCACACAATTATTTGATTAATTTGTCATTAACATTACGAAGTCCAGATGGCCATCTAGTTCTCCCTGTGCTTTGGGCTTTTTGGCTCATGATAGGAGGAAATATTAAGATGCAATGATGAATGATAGTGCTGTACTGTTTCGTATCACAAAGCATAACAAATTGTGGTTGTCTACATACAGCATTCTGGCAGTCATAAACAACAAGTACCATTCATCGCAAGGTTGGACTGCAAAGTAAAACTTTTTCAACCAGCCTCCACCACCTGATTCTGTATAAGTACTGCATCAGATGAGCTCTTTATGATGGCACTATTTTGGTATTAAGATGTTTAGAGTAAAAGGTTGTGTTCTTTTTTTGTGATATCCAATTGGTAGTTACAGTCTTGTCCCATCGCTGCAACTCCTGTACAGACTCGGGAGAGGCGAAGGTCGAGAGCCATGCGTCCTCCGAAACATGACCACCAAGCCGCACTGCCCACTTATCCCGGAAGCCAGTCGCACCAATGTGTCGGAGGAAAGGCTGTACAGCTGGCGACTGAAGTCAGCGTGCTTGCGCCCGGCCGCCACAAGAGTGCAATGGGACAACGACATCCCAGCCGGCCAAACCCTCCCCTAACCCGATGCTGGGCCAATTGTGAGCCGCCTCATGGGTCTCCCGGTCGTGGACGGCTGTGACACAGCCCAGGATTGAACCCGGATCTGTAGTAACGCCTCTAGCACTGCGATGCAGTGCCTTAGACCACTGCGCCAGGTCAAGGTTGTGTTCTTAAAGGGATAGTTCACCTGAATTACAAATGTACTTCATAATATGGATTCATGCAGGGTCGGACTGGGACCAGAAATCAGCCGGGCATTTCTGCACACCAGCCCATTTTTTTTTACGTGTGAGGAAAAAACACCAGGCAATTTTTGTTTTGTGCACACTACTTGCACAGACATTCTCAGGACCTTTTCAATCATCCGAAATCGCCATCTATTTCTAGTGACCAGCCTGTTCTAATCATGCATCCTTGTTTCATATTTCCAACTACAGTTTGGAGCCAAGGGAAACCCAGGAGACTGTTTGCCAGGAGACAGATTTTGCCCCATCAGGGACAACACTACGTTGCAGTAAGTTGTACCCTTTTAAAACTATAGCAGGAACAATGTAATAAATCATGGTTAAAGAGGTTGCGAGGACAAACTCTGTGGCTCAGTTGGTAGAGCATGGCGCTTGCAACGCCAGGGTTGTGGGTTTGATTCCCACGGGGGACCAGTATGAAAATGTATGCACTCACTACTGTAAGTTTCTTTAAATAAAAGTGTCTGCTAAAATGTAACTGTCAAGGAGTTAATCAATCTTAAATATAATTGTCTGGATTTAAACATGAATGACTTCCCTTAGTCATTAACTAGCTTCGCAGTCATCTATAGTAGTTTTTCCTTATGAGTGTCAGACGAGAGGCTACTGTGATAGCAGAAATCCTAATAGTGATTTTTCTGTAGCTATAATTGCGTAAATTATAGTATAGTATTGTAAGGCTGACAGTAAAAATATGGATCCATCGACACTGCAACTTAGACTCAAGGTTTAATCAGTGTGATAACATCTTTCAGGGGACAAATAAAATAATAGGTAAAATCATATGAGCAGCGAGCGAGGCACAGGAGGCGTGGCTTCAAATCCCACTGCTGCCACCAAATGTAAGGCAGACTAAAGAATAGATCAATGGACACTGTGACTTCAATATTACACTCATGGGGACAAATAAAACGAAAGAGCGAAACACCTGGCACCGAGCTCTAAACTGAACAACTCCCAGCAAACCCTGCTCTTTACACTAGAGCCAGAGCATCCGCTCTCACAATACAGGTCCCCCAGTAATAATGCCTTGTGATTCAGTATGTATATTATATTTTCTCAATCACTGATATGGGGTGTTCAAACATATTTTTCCCTGTGGGTGATGTTTCAGAAACCCAAGCCTGAGCCTGCAGCTCCTGCCCGGCGGTGTGGTCGTCTGATGGAGAGCTGTGCCCATCACACCCCCTGCTGTGACCCCTGCACCTCCTGCCGCTGTCGCCTCTTCAACACCATCTGTCACTGCTGGAGACTGGGCCTGCACTGTCCCAAGAAGAACTAGACACACACACACACACAACCACAACCATTCACCACACACACAAACTGCACTGGCCCCAAGAAGAACCAGAGACCCCCTACAGGCAAACACACACAGTCACACACATACTACACACTCACACAAACGCTGAGTGTACAAAACATTAGGAACACCTGTTCCTGTGCCATTCAGAGGGTGAATGGGCAAGACAAAAAGATTTGTGCCTTTTGAACGGGGTATGATAGTAGTTGCAAGGCGCACCGGTTTGAGTGTGTCAAGAACTGCAACACTGCTGGGTTTTTCACTCTCAACAGTTTCCCAGTGTGTATCAAGAATGGTCCACCACCCAAAGTACATCCAGCCAACTTGACACAACTGGGGAATGCTTTTGACACCTCGTAGAGTCCATTCCCCAACGAATTGAGTCTGTTCTGAGGGGAAAAGGGGGTGCAACTCAATATTAGGAAGATGTTCCTAATGTTTTGTACACTCAGTGTATATCTCTCCCAGAGACTGCTAGAGATCACACAGAGTGACTTACACATACTGTACAAAACATGGACATACTACACAGATATACATGCAAAACTATTTTGGACCTGATGAATGACAGATTACATATCGTAAGGCCCACAATAATTTCCATGTGGGTATCTAGACGTTGTATGGATTCATTGTGGACATGAAACAGTATGTGTTTCTTACATAACTATATTAATTCTGCTTTTGTATAACTGCTACTCTGCTAGATTCTGGGTCATGTTGATCCAATGCTAACCACAAAAAAAGAAAACATAAAAAAACTTGTGACCAACATCCTCTCTATATTTTTTCTATTGAATATTTGTTAGCCTCATCCTCTTTTTATTGGTATTCTCCCTGCTGGCAAAAGTAGTCTTTATTACTACTCAATAATAGGTTTTGCCGCTGTGGTTACATACATTTTTAAATGACTTGCAAACTTCCCGGTGGATTAAGGTGGAAAAGAGGTAGTGAGGAAAATAAAAGTTATGAATACAGAGAATGAGTAGTAAGAAAGGATAACAACCAACCCACAGAAATGTGTTCCATGTGAATGTAACAACAACCCCAAACACACCTCAAAAGCACCCTGGAATGGTTCAAGAAGAAACGCTGGACTGTTCTGGAGTGGTCAGCAAAGAGTCCAGATCCAAATCACATCCATAACATATGGCGAGAGCTGAAAACAGCAGTTGGGGGAGGGCACCCTGTAGCAACTGACAATGTAATAACTGCCAATAATGTAATAGTTGCTAATAATGTAATAACTTTTGCATTTATAATGTAATAAATACTAATAATGTAATAAATTGACAATAATGTAATAAATATGCTGAATGCATTATGTAATAACGTTTCTGCGCATAACATAATAATATAAATATTATTATGACATTATGCATTGATTATTGCATTATAAAGTGGTAAAAGAAACTGCAATAGTGTTATAACTTAAACCAATAATGTAATAACTAAAATCACTCTCTTTCTTTAATTGCATGCCTATTGTCACACACTTAAGGAACACTTCATGTGATAAACCAAATTCTAATGATCACAAAAATATTGACAGTGCCTTCAGAAAGTATTCATACCCCTTGATTTATTCCACATGTTGTTGTCTTACAGCCTGAATTCATTTTTCTCACCCATCTACACACAATATCCCATAATGACATACTGAAAACATGTTTTTAAACATTTTTGCTAATTGATTGAAAATTAAATACAGAAATATCTCATTTATATAAGTAATAATAATAATAATAATATGCCATTTAGCAGACGCTTTTATCCAAAGCGACTTACAGTCATGCGTGCATACATTTTTGTGTATGGGTGGTGCCGGGGATCGAACCCACTACCTTGGCGTTACAAGCGCTGAGTCAATACATGTTAGAATCACCTTTGGCAGCTTTTACAGTATTTCAGGGTAAGTCTCTAAGAGCTTTGCACACCTGGATTGTACAATATTTGCACATGATTCTTTAGAAAATTCTTCAAGCTCTGTCAAGTTGGTTGTTGATCATTGCCAGACATCCATTTTCAAGTCTTGCCATAGATTTCCAAGTCGATTTAAGTCAAAACTGTAACTAGGCCACTCTGGAACATTCAATGTTGTCTTGGTAAACAAATCCAGTGTATATTTGGCTTTGTGTTTCAGGTTATTGTCCTGCTGAAAGGTGAATTTGTTTCCCAGTGTCTGTTGGAAAGCAGACTGAACCAGGTTTTCCTCTAGGATTTTGCCTGTGTTTAGCTCTATTCTGTTTATTTTTATAAAAGAAAAAACTCCCCAGTTCTTAACAATTAGAAGCATACTCATAACATGATGCAGCTACCACCATGCTTGAAAATATTAAGAGTTGTACTCAGTGAAGTGTTGTGTTGGATTTGCCCCAAACAGAACACTTTGTATTTTGGACATAAAGTTAATTTCTTTGCCACATTTTCTACATTAAACTCTGTGACTGTTTCAAAGTCACCATTGGACTCATGGTGAAACCCATGAGCGGTATCCTTCCTCTCCGGCAACTGACTTAGGAAGGACACCTGTATCTTTGTAGTGACTGGGTGTATTGATACACCATCCAAATTGTAATTAATAACTTCACCATACTCAAAGGGATATTCAATGTCTGCTTTTTTTTTTTAACGATCTACCAATAGGTGCCCTTCTTTGCGAAGCAATGGAAAACCTCCCTGGTCTTTGTGGTTGAATCTGTGTTTGAAATTCACTGCTCGACTGAGAGACCTTACAGATAATTGTATGTGTGGGGTACAGAGATGAGGTAGTCATTCATAAATCATGTTAAACACTATTATTGCACACAGAGTGAATCCATACAAGTTATTATGTGACTTGTTAAGCAAATATTTACTCCTGAACTTATTTAGGCTTGCTATATCATTACCACATCTTACAGTACTCATACACGGAATGAGGGAGAGCTCGGTTTGTTGTTTTGGAAAGTTAGTTGTTTTGGAATGTTTTGAAAGTCAATTGAAAAAGTTACTAGCTAGCTACCTTTTGAGTTTGGATCCGGCGACGTGGTTGGCATCAGTTGCTGGGACCGCTACTATCTGTCCAGTGATCCTGCCGACCAAGGCCAGGTCTGAGGAGCTGTTTGGCGTAGCAGCTAGCCTAGCTGCTAGCTAGCTGCCTATTAAGCTAGCAGGGTTTTCTTGAGGGCTTGAGGGCTTGAACGCCGCCCGCGACGCGGTTAGCCATTGTGGCTGGGACAGCGAATTGTCCCGGGCTTATGGCTGTCTAGATCCCTGCTGTTTGTTGTTGTTGTTTCCCTGTGACCTGCCCTGTCTTGAAGTGCAAGGAGTAACAGCATAACCTACATTGCTACCATGACAAAGACCAAAGCCGGCAGGAGTACCATTGAGGACAGTGGTGTCTCTCTATCACAGGTGAAGGATCTTTTAAACTAACAAAAATAGTTAAAAAGCAGTTGTTAAAACAACAAGAAAATAGCTTCAAGTGTTTTGTCCAAATTCTGGTGGAGTCAACTAATAAAATAATGGATGACCTGACCAGAGAGGTCCAGGACCTGAAGAACAGTTTGCAGTTCTCTCAGGGTCAGCTCGATGAGTTGAAACAGGAGAACGGCAAGATGACAGCAATCTGTAAGTCATTGAGAGAGGAGATCAGTTCTGTATGTGAATCCATGATAAGAATGACGGAGAAATCAGATTATCTTGAGAAACAATCAAGGCGGAACAACATGGTTTTGGACGGAATTGCAGAATCTCCACATGAGACCTGGACGGAGTCTGAGGACAAAGTTAGGGAAATGATCTCGGAGAAACTGAGGATGGAGCACAGGAAGATTGAGGTGGAGCGTGCCCACAGAACTAGAAATCCCACCTCCGGCCCAGGCCAATAGTGGTCAAGTTCCTGAGGTTCAAGGACAAGGTAGCATTCTGGAAAGAGCCAAGAACTTGAGAGGAACATATATCTTCTTCAACTAGGACTATCCTGATGCTGTGTGCCAGAAGAGGAAAGAATTTATCCCAGCCATGAAAGCTGCCAGAGCACGTTGGGACATTGCTTACATCCGCTATGGCAGGCTCATTGTCCACCCTCCCTCCCAAAAGCCTGGAAGGGATAAGAGAGCCAAGCCTATGGGTTCGTAGCTTCAACCCCGCAGCACACACACACCAACTGATTAATGGACTGCTGAATGTATATATTTTTTCTCTTGTTTTGTTTGCTCTTTTCCATATTATGTCTATCTGATAAGCTACCCAGGAAAATAGCCCATATTAATATATGCAGCCTGAGAAATAAGGTTCATGAAATCAATAACTTGCTAACATCAGATAACGTTCATATATTAGCCATTTCTGACTTAGATAATTCATTTGACAATACAGCAGTAGCAATACAAGGATATAACATCTATAGAAGTGTCATGAATGTCTGTGGAATGCGGTAGGCCAGAGTCAAGTGCAGGACACAGAATGAAATGAAAATCTACTTTACTGTATGTAAAGAAACAAGCAAAACCTCCAACACAGGGAGGAGCAAACCAGCTCACAAACGACACTCGAAACAAGTAACAAACACGCTCAACACACAGTGGGAGCGAACAGGTTAATTAGGGAAGGACATAATACCATAATGGGAAACAGGTGTGCAACACTAGACAACAACCAGATGAACATAGAAACATAAAACATAGATCGGCAGCAGCTAGTAGTCCGGTGACGACGAACGCTGAAGCCTGCCCGAACCAGAAGGAAGGGCAGTTTCGGCAGAATCCGTGACAGTACCCACCCCCCCCACCCCCCCCCCCCGACGCGCGGCTCCAGCCGTGCGTCGACACCAGCCTCGGGGACAGCCAGGAGGACGCGGCGCGGGGAGAGTCGGCTGATTTCGATGAAATTCTCTCAACAAGGAGGGATCGAGGATATCCCTCCTAGGAACCCAGCACCGCACCTCCGGACCATACCCCTCCCACTCCACGAGAAACTGCAGGCCCCCCATCCGACGCCTCGAATCCAGGATGGAACGGACCGAGTACGCCGGTGCCCCCTCGATGTCTAGTGGGGGTGGAGGAACCTCCCGTATCTCAGATTCCTGGAGTGGACCAGCGACCACTGGCCTGAGGAGAGACACATGGAACGAGGGGTTAATGCGATAATTAGTAGGGAGCTGTAACCTATAACATACCTCGTTCAATCTCCTCAGGGCCCACAAACCGCCTACCCAACTTCCGGCAGGGAAGGCGAAGGGGCAGGTTTCCGCTGCATACACCGGGGCTTCACTGTGGTAGCAGTCGGCGCTCGCCTTCTGATGGCCCGCTGCAGGTGTTCATGGGCCGCATCCCAGGTCTCCTGCGAGCGCCGAACCCGCTCGTCCACCGCAGGTACCTCGAGCTGGCTCTGATGCCAAGGTGCCAGGACCGGCTGATAACCTAACACACACTGGAAAGGAGTGAGGTCAGTTGAGGAGTGGCGGTTGGAGTTTATTGCCATCTCTGCCCAGGGTAGGTAAAAACCGACCACTCCCCTCGCCGGTCCTGGCAATACGACCTCAGAAACCTACCCACCTACTGGTTGATTCTCTCCACCTGCCCGTTACTCTCGGGGTGAAAACCTGAGGTAAGGCTAACCGAGATCCCCAACCGTTCCATGAATGCCCTCCAAACCCTTGAGGTGAATTGGGGACCCCGATCAGACACTATATCCTCAGGCACCCCGTAGTGCCGGAAGACGTGTGTAAATAGGGCCTTGGCAGTTTGTAGGGCCGTAGGGAGTCCGGGCAGAGGAAGGAGGTGACAGGACTTAGAAAACCGATCCACAACGACCAGGATGGTTGTGTTCCCTTTTGAGGGAGGAAGATCAGTCATAAAATCCACCGATAGGTGGGACCACGGTCATTGTGGAACGGGTAGGGGGTGTAATTTCCCTCTGGGCAGGTGTCTAGGAGCCTTACACTGGGCGCACACCGAGCAGGAGGAAACATAAACCCTCACGTACTTAGCTAAGGTGGGCCACCAGTACTTCCCACTAAGACAGTTCACTGTCCGATCGATGCCAGGATGACCAGAGGAGGGTGACGTGTGAGCCCAATAGATCAAACGATCGCGGACCTCCAGCGGTACGTACATACGACCCTCTGGACACTGGGGAGGAGTGGGTTCGTTACGCAACGCCCGCTCGATGTCCGCGTCAACCTCCCATACCACCAGACACAATACCGGAAGTATGGGAGTGGGCTCCACGGAACTCTCCTCCGTGTCATACAGTCGGGACAGAGCATCTGCCTTACCGTTCTGGGAGCCTGGCCTGTAAGAAAGGGTGACAACAAAACGGGTGAGAAACATGGACCACCTTGCCTGGCGAGGGTTTAACCTCTTCGCCGCTCAGATGTACTCCAGATTGCGGTGGTCAGTCAAAATGAGAAAAGGGTGTTTAGCCCCCTCAAGCCAATGTCTCCACACTTTCAGGACTTTGACCACAGCCAACAGCTCCCGGTCCCCCACATCATAGTTGCGCTCCGCCGGGCTGAGCTTCTTCGAAAAGACAGCACAGGGGCGGAGCTTGGGTGGTGTGCCCGAGCGCTGAGAAAGTACAGCGCCTATCCCAGCCTCGGACGCGTCCACCTCAACCGTGAAGGCCAAGGAGATTTCCGGATGAGCCAGCACTGGAGCTGAGGTAAACAGGTCCTTCAGGTGACTAAAAGCCCTGTCCGCCTCAGCTGACCACCGCAGACGCATCGGTCCACCCTTCAGCAACGAGGTAATGGGAGCCGCTACCTGACCAAAGCCCCAGATAAACCTCCGGTAGTAGTTGGCAAACCCCAAGAGTCGCTGCACCTCACCGTGGTTGGAGTCGGCCAATTACGCACGGCCGAAATGCGGTCACTCTCCATCCTCACCCCAGACGCGGACATGTGGTACCCTAGGAAGGAGATGGACTCCTGAAAGAACAGGCATTTCTCTGCCTTAGCATACAGGTCATGCTCCAACAGTCTTCCAAGCACTTTACGCACCAGGGACACATGCTCGGCCCTTGTAGTGGAGTATGTAAGGATGTCATCAATATACACCACTACCCCTTCTCCGTGCAGGTCCCTGAAAATCTCATCCACAAATGATTGGAAAACTGATGGAGCATTCATTAACCCGTATGGCATGACAAGATACTCATAATGTCCAGAGGTGGTACTAAATGCCGTCTTCCACTCATCTCCCTCCCGGATACGCACTAGGATGTACTCGCTCCTGAGATCCAATTTTGTGAAGAAGCGTGCCCCGTGCAATGATTCCATCATACTAGCTATCAGGGGTAATGGATAGCTGTACTTGATGGTAATCTGATTTAAGCCACGGTAATCAATGCACGGGCGTAACCCACCATCTTTCTTCTTCACAAAAAAGAAACTTGAGGAGACAGGTGAAGTGGATGGCCGAATGTATCCCTGTCTCAGAGATTCGGTGACATACAGTGGGGGAAAAAAGTATTTAGTCAGCCAACAATTGTGCAAGTTCTCCCACTCAAAAAGATGAGAGAGGCCTGTAATTTTCATCATAGGTACACGTCAACTATGACAGACAAATTGAGGGGAAAAAATCCAGAAAATCACATTGTAGGATTTTTTATGAATTTATTTGCAAATTATGGTGGAAAATAAGTATTTGGTCACCTACAAACAAGCAAGATTTATGGCTCTCACAGAGCTGTAACTTCTTCTTTAAGAGGCTCCTCTGTCCTCCACTCGTTACCTGTATTAATGGCACCTGTTTGAACTTGTTATCAGTATAAAAGACACCTGTCCACAACCTCAAACAGTCACACTCCAAACTCCACTATGGCCAAGACCAAAGAGCTGTCAAAGGACACCAGAAACCAAATTGTAGACCTGCACCAGGCTGGGAAGACTGAATCTGCAATAGGTAAGCAGCTTGGTTTGAAGAAATCAACTGTGGGAGCAATTATTAGGAAATGGAAGACATACAAGACCACTGATAATCTCCCTCGATCTGGGGCTCCACGCAAGATCTCACCCTGTGGGGTCAAAATGATCACAAAAACGGTGAGCAAAAATCCCAGAACCACACAGGGGGACCTAGTGAATGACCTGCAGAGAGCTGGGACCAAAGTAACAAAGCCTACCATCAGTAACACACTACGCCGCCAGGGACTCAAATCCTGCAGTGCCAGACGTGTCCCCCTGCTTAAGCCAGTACATGTCCAGGCTCGTCTGAAGTTTGCTAGAGTGCATTTGGATGATCCAGAAGAGGATTGGGAGAATGTCATATGGTCAGATGAAACCAAAATAGAACTTTTTGGTAAAAACACAACTCGTCGTGTTTGGAGGACAAAGAATGCTGAGTTGAATCCAAAGAACACCATACCTACTGTGAAGCATGGGGGTGGAAACATCATGCTTTGGGGCATGATATTTGAGGACAGCGCCGGAGAAGATGGCTGCCGTTTTACAGCCCTCTAACCAATTGTACTATTATGTGTGTTTTTCCGCGTTATTTGTAATTTATTTTGTACATAATGTTTCTGCCATCGTCTCTTATAACCAAAAAGAGCTTCTGGATATCAGGACAGCGATTACTCACCTCGTATTGGACGAAGATTTTTTCTTCAACGACGCGGCCGCGAAGGATATCATACAGACACCCGACAAGGCCCAAATCCCCGTCATTCGCATGAGGAAGAGACAGAGATATCGTGGACGTAGGTCGGGGTGCCTTGTAAGGATCCGACGGCGAGCGAGTAAACTGCCGCTCCCATCAATCCTATTAGCCAATCTTCAATCATTGGAGAACAAATTGGATGACCTAAGATTACGGTTATCCTACCAACGGGACATTAAAAACTGTAATATATTTTGTTTCACCGAGTCGTGGCTGAACGACGACATGGATAACATACAGCTAGCGGGCTATACGCTACATCGGCAGGATAGAACGGCTGACTCCGGTAAGACAAGGGGTGGCGGTCTGTGTATATTTGTAAACAACAGCTGGTGCACAAAATCAAATACTAAGGAAGTCTCGAGGTTTTGCTCGCCTGAGGTAGAGTATCTTATGATAAGCTGTAGACCACACTATTTACCAAGAGAGTTTTCATCTATATTTTTCATAGCTGTCTATTTACCACCACAAACCAATGCTGGAATTAAGATTGCACTGAATGAGTTGTATAAGGCCATAAATCAACAGGAAAACGCTCATCCAGATGCAGCGCTCCTAGTGGCCGGGGACATTAATGCAGGGAAACTTAAATCCGTTCTACCTCATTTCTACCAGCATGTTAAATGTGCAACCAGAGGAAAAAAAACTCTGGACCACCTTTACTCCACACACAGAGACGCATACAAAGCTCTCCCTCGCCCTCCATTTGGCAAATCTGACCATAACTCTATCCTCCTGATTCTAAAGCAAAAACTAAAGCAGGAAGCACCAGTGACTCGGTTAATAAAAAAGTGGTCAGATGACGCAGATGCTAAGCTACAGGACTGTTTTGCTAGCACAGACTGGAACATGTTCCGGGATTCTTCAGACAGCATTGAGGAGTACACCACATCAGTCACTGGCTTCATCAATAAGTGCATCGATGATGTCGTCTCCACAGTGACCGTACGTACATACCCCAACCAGAAGCCATGGATTACAGGAAACATCCGCACTGAGCTAAAGGGTAGAGCTGCCGCTTTCAAGGAGCGGGACTCTAACCCGGACGCTTATAAGAAATCCCGCTATGCCCACCGACGAACCATCAAACAGGCAAAGAGTCAATACAGGACTAAGATTGAATCGTACTACACTGGCTCTGATGCTCGTCGGATGTGGCAGGGCTTGAAAACTATTACAGACTACAAAGGGAAGCACAGCCGCGAGCTGCCCAGTGACAGACGAGCTACCAGACGAGCTAAACCACTTCTATGCTCGCTTCGAGGCAAGCAACACTGAAGCATGCATGAGAGCACCAGCTGTTCCGGATGACTATGTGATCACGCTCTCCGTAGCCGATGTGAGTAAGACTTTTAAGCAGGTCAACATTCACAAGGCCGCAGGGCCAGATGGATTACCAGGACGTGTACTCCGAGCATGTGCTGACCAACTGGCAAGTGTCTTCACTAACATTTTCAACATGTCCCTGACTGAGTCTGTAATACCAACATGTTTCAAGCAGACCACCATAGTCCCCGTGCCCAAGGACTCTAAGATAACCTGCCTAAATGACTACCGACCCGTAGCACTGACGTCTGTAGCCATGAAGTGCTTTGAAAGGCTGATCATGGCTCACATCAACAGCATTATCCCAGAAACCCTAGACCCACTCCAATTTGCATACCACCCCAACAGATCCACAGATGATGCAATCTCTATTACACTCCACACTGCCCTTTCCCACCTGGACAAGAGGAACACCTACGTGAGAATGCTATTCATTGACTACAGCTCAGCATTCAACACCATAGTGCCCTCTAAGCTCATCACTAAGCTAAGGATCCTGGGACTAAACACCTCCCTCTGCAACTGGATCCTGGACTTCCTGACGGGCCGCCCCCAGGTGGTAAGGGTAGGTAACAACACATCTGCCACACTGATCCTCAACAAGGGGGTCCCTCAGGGGTGCGTGCTCAGTCCCCTCCTGTACTCCCTGTTCACCCATGACTGCATGGCCAGGCACGACTCCAACACCATCATTAAGTTTGCCGACGACACAACAGTGGTAGGCCTGATCACCGACAACGATGAGACAGCCTATAGGGAGGAGGTCAGAGACCTGGCCGTGTGGTGCCAGGACAACAACCTCTCCCTCAACGTGACCAAGACAAAGGAGATGATTGTGGACTACAGGAAAAAAAAGAGGACTGAGCACGCCCCCATTCTCATCGACGGGGCTGTAGTGGAACAGGTTGAGAGCTTCAAGTTCCTTGGTGTCCACATCACCAACGAACTATCATGGTCCAAACACACCAAGACAGTCGTGAAGAGGGCACGACAAAGCCTATTCCCCCTCAGGAGACTGAAAAGATTTGGCATGGGTCCTCAGATCCTCAAAAAATTCTACAGCTGCACCATCGAGAGCATCCTGACTGGTTGCATCACCGCCTGGTATGGCAACTGCTTGGCCTCCGACCGCAAGGCACTACAGAGGGTAGTGCGTACGCACCAGTACATCATTGGGGCCAAGCTTCCTGCCATCCAGGACCTCTATACCAGGCGGTGTCAGAGGAAGGCCCTCAAAATTGTCAAAGACTCCAGCCACCTTAGTCATAGACTGTTCTCTCTGCTACCGCACGGCAAGCGGTACCGGAGTGCCAAGTCTAGGTCCAAAATACTTCTCAACAGCTTCTACCCCCAAGCCATAAGACTCCTGAACAGCTAATCATGGCTACCCGGACTATTTGCACTGGGCCCCCACCCCATCCTTTTACGCTGCTGCTACTCTGTTAATTATTGATGCATAGTCACTTTAACTCTACCCACATGTACATATTACTTCAACTACCTCAACTAGCCGGTGCCCCCGCACATTGACTCTGCACCGGTACCCCCCTGTATATATAGCCTCCCTACTGTTATTTTATTTTACTTCTGCTCTTTTTTTCTCAACACTTTTTTTGTTGTTGTTTTATTTTTTACTTTTTTTGTTAAAAAGAAATGCACTGTTGGTTAAGGGCTGTAAGTAATCATTTCACTGTAATGTCTGCACCTGTTGTATTCGGCGCATGTGGCCAATAAAATTTGATTTTATTTGTTTTTCTGCAAAGGGACCAGGACGACTGATCCGTGTAAAGGAAAGAATGAATGGGGCCATGTATTGTGAGATTTTGAGTGAAAACCTCCTTCCATCAGCAAGGGCATTGAAGATGAAACGTGGCTGGGTCTTTCAGCATGACAATGATCCCAAACACACCGCCCGGGCAACGAAGGAGTGGCTTCGTAAGAAGCATTTCAAGGTCCTGGAGTGGCCTAGCCAGTCTCCAGATCTCAACCCCATAGAAAATCTTTGGAGGGAGTTGAAAGTCCGTGTTGCACAGCAACAGCCCCAAAACATCACTGCTCTAGAGGAGATCTGCATGGAGGAATGGGCCAAAATACCAGCAACAGTGTGTGAAAACCTTGTGAAGACTTACAGAAAACGTTTGACCTGTGTCATTGCCAACAAAGGGTATATAACAAAGTATTGAGAAACTTTTCTCATTTTGTCTGTCATAGTTGACGTGTACCTATGATGAAAATTACAGGCCTCTCTCATCTTTTTAAGTGGGAGAACTTGCACAATTGGTGGCTGACTAAATACTTTTTTTCCCCACTGTATGTCTCCATAGCCGCCCTTTCCTCCTGAGACAAAGGATACACGTGACTCCGGGGAAGTGCAGCTCCTACCTGGAGATTTATCACGCAATCCCCCGGACGATGGGGTGGTAATTTAGTCGCCCTCTTTTTACTGAAGGCGACAGCCAAATCGGCATACTCGGCAGGAATGTGCATAGGAGAAACCTGGTTTGGACTTTCCACCATAGCTGCCCCCAAGGAAACTCCTACACACCTCCCTGAACACTGACCGGACCATCTCTTGAGAGCCCTCTGTTGCCATGATATCGTGGGGTCATGAATGGTTAACCAGGGAAGTCCCAACACCACAGGATACGCAGGAGAATCAATCAGATAGAGGCTAATCCTCTCCTCATGACCCCCCTGCGTCCTCATCAGAAGTGGAGCGGTGACCTCCCTGATTATACCTGACCCTAACGGGCGACTATCTAATGCATGCACAGGGAAAGGTTCATCAACGGACACAGTAGGGATCCCTAAACTACGAGCATACTGGCGATCAATATAAATCCCAGCCGTGCCTGAATCTACTAGCGCCTCATGCTGGGAATGGGGGGAAAACTCTGGAAAAACAATATAAATAAACAGATTAGCAACATGGGGCTCTGGGTGAGTCGGGTGCCTACTCACCTGAGACGGTCGACCAGTGCTCTGCCTGCTGCCTCGACCTCCTGAGGACCCTCCCCAGCACCGACCAGCAGTGTGTCCTCTGCGGCCACAGTTGGTGCAGGGGACGGTCCCTCTCCCCCTCTCCCCGTCTCCCTAACCGCAGCACCTCCGAGCTCCATGGGGGTACAACCTGATGGACATGTCCACCAGGTGATCCAGGTTGAGATTGGTGTCCCTGCAGGCCAGCTCCCGACGGACGTCCACCCTTAAGCTGCAACGATAATGGTCGATCAGGGCCCTCTCATTCCATCCCGCGCTGGCTGCTAAAGTTCTAAACGCCAGCGCAAACTCCTGCGCGCTCCTCATCTCCTGTCATAGGTGGAACAGACGTTCACCCACCGCTCTCCCCTCTGGTGGATGATCGAATACCGCCCGGAAGCGGCGGGTGAAATCCTTGTAGCGGACAGTTCTCGAGTCTATTCCTCCCCACTCTGCGTTGGCCCATTCAAGCGCCTTCCCCGATAGACAGGAGATGAGGGCAGACACGCTCTCCTATCCCCGGCAGGTGTACCGTCATATGCCCTCGGGAGCGAGAGCCGAATTCCATTGGACCCAGGTGGCGGAGTGGTGACCAGTGTTGTAGGTGGTTGAGTGGTTGGAGATGGTGACGGGATACCACCTCTCTCCCATCGTTCCATCGTCTGGAACACTCGTTCCATGGTGACACCGAGAGTCTGAATCATCATCTCTTGACGTTGGACTCGTTCCTCCATCGTCTCGGTTAATCCGGCTGTTCCTGCTGACTCCATAGAGGTGCATGTTTCTGTCATGAATGTCTGTGGAATGCGGTAGGCCAGAGTCAAGCGCAGGACACAGAATGAAATGAAAATCTACTTTACTGTAAGTAAAGAAACAAGCAAAACCTCCAACACAGGGAGGAGCAAACCCGCTCACAAACAACACTCGAAACAAGTAACAAACACGCACAACACACAGTGGGAGCGAACAGGTTAAATAGGGAAGGACATAATACCATAATGGGAAACAGGTGTGCAACACTAGACAACAACCAGATGAACATAGAAACATAAAACATAGACCGGCAGCAGCTAGTAGTCCGGTGACGACGAACGCCGAAGCCTGCCCGAACCAGAAGAAAGGGCAGTCTCGGCAGAATCCGTGACAAGAAGAGACAGCAATGCTTATTAATATCCCTGTAATGCTTAGAGAAGATCTTATGTCAAGTGTTATTGAAGTGTTGCAGGTACACCTGGCACATCTGGCACATCTGAAGCCTTTTATTTTGGGGTGTTGCTATAGGACACCAAGTGCTAACAGTCAGTATCTAAATCATATGTGTCAAAGGCTTTATAGTGTATGTGATGTAAACAGGGAGGTCTACTTTCTTGGGGACCTGAATATTGACTGGTTTTCATCACGCTGTCCACTCAAGAGGAAGCTTCTCACTATAACCAGTGCCTATAATCTGGTTCAGGTTATTAATCAACCTACCAGGGTGTTTACAAACAATACAGGAACAAGATCATCCACATGTACTGATCACATTTGTACTAATACTGCAGGACTTTGTTCTAAAGCTGTATCCATACCCATTGGATGCAGTGATCACAATATATCCAGGAAAACCAAAGTTCCAAAAGCTGGGCCTAAAATTGTGTATAAGAGATCATACAAAATATTTTGCTGTGACTCTTATGTGGATGATGTTAAAAATATTTGTTGGTCTGGTGTGATTAATAAGGAACATCCAGATGCTGCACTATGAATTTATTAAATTGCTTCTTCCAATTATTGATAAACATGCACCTGTTAAGAAACTGACTGTTAGAACTGTTAAGGCTCCATGTACTGATGAGTAATTGAAAAACTGTCTGGTTGAAAGAGATGGGGCAAAAGGAGTGGCTAATAAGTCTGGCTGCACATCTGACTGGCTGACATACTGCAAATTGAGAAATTATTTGACTAAACTCAACACAAAGAAGAAGAAACTGTATTATGAAGCCAAGACCAATGATATAAAGAATGATGGAAAAAAAACTTTGGAGTACTTTAAATGAAATCTCCATCTTTCATCGACTTATTCATCACAAAAACATTTGATGATTACTTAATTGGCAAAGTGGGTAAACTTAGGCAGGAAGTGCCAACAACGAACAGTGAGCCATTGTACTCATGCATAAAAAAACAAATAATGAAAGAAAAGCATTGCAAGTTTGAATTTTGTTAAGTTAGTGTGGGAGAGGTGGAGAAAAATATTGTTATCGATCAATAATGACAAACCTGGCATTGACAACTTAGATGGAAAGCTACTGAGGATGGTAGCTGACTATAGCCACTCCTATCTGTCAGAGCCTAGAGGAAAGTCTTTGTCCTCAGGCCCGGAGGGAAGCCAAAGTCATTCCGCTACCCAAGAGTGGTAAAGCGGCATTTACTGGTTCTAACAGCAACCCTTTCAGCTTGCTGCCAGCTCTTAGCAAACTGTTGGCAAAAATTGTGTTTGACCAAATACAATGCTATTTCTCTGTAAACAAATTAACAATAGACTTTCAGCATGCTTATAGAGAAGGGCACTCAACATGTACTGCACTGACACAAATGACTAATGATTGGTTTGAAAACCATTTATAATAAGAAGATTGTGGGAGCTGTACTGTTAGATTTCAGTGCAGCCTTTGATATTATTGACCATAACCTGTTGTTGAGAAAACATATGTGTTATGGCTTTTCAACTTCTGCCATATCGTGGATTCAGAGCTATCCATCTAATAGAACTCAGAGGGTTTTCTTTATGGAAGCTTCTCTAATGTCAAACAAAAGTGTGGTGTACTGCAGGGCAGCTTTCTAGGCCCTCTACTCTTTTCTAGTTTTTTTTTACCAATGACCTGCCACTGGCATTAAACAAAGCATGTGTGTCTGTGTATGCTGATGATTCAAACATATGCACATCAGCAACCACAGCTAATGAAGTCAATGAAACCCTTAACAAAGAGTTGCAGTCTGTTTTGGAATGGGTGTCCAGTAATAAACTGGTCCTGAACATCTCTAAAACTAAGAGCATTGTATTTGGTACAAATCATTCCCTAAATTCTAGACCTCAGCTGAATCTGCTAATGAATGGTGTGGCTGTTGAACAAGTTGAGGAGACTAAATTACTTGGTGTTACCTTACATTGTAAACTGTCATGGTCAAACCATTTAGATGCAATGGTTGTAAAGATGGGGAGAGGTCTGTCCATAATAAAGAGATGCTCTGCTTTTTTGACACCACACTCAACAAAGCAAGTCCTTCCGGCTGTAGTTTTATCTTATCTTGATTATTGTCCAGTCATATGGTCAAGTGCTGCAAAGAAAGACCTAGTAAAGCTGCAGCTGGCCCAGAACAGAGCGGTACATCTTGCTCTTCATTATAATCAGAGGGCTAATATTAATACTATGCACGCCAGTCTCTCTTGGCTAAGAATTGAGGAAAAACTGACTGCGTCACTTCTTGTTTTTGTAAGAAACTTGTGTTGGAAATTCCAAATTGTTTACATAGTCAATTTACACACAGCACTGACACACACACTTACCCCACCAGACATGCCACCAGGGGTCTTTTCACAGTCCCAGGTCAAGAACAAATTCAAGGAAACCTACAGTATTATACAGAGCCATGAGTGCATGGCGCTCCCTTCCATCTTATATAGCGCAAGTGAACAGCAAACCTTTTTTTTTTTACAAATAAAGCAACACCTCACGGCACAATGCCTCTCCCCGTGTGACCTACTTGTTGTGTGTATGTACTGACATGTATGTGTAACTGATAGATGCACACACACACACACTACATGTTAATGTTTTTAAATGTATGTAAATTGTAAAGCTAACATGTAGCGTATTATCACGTGCAACAACGTTGACCATTTTAATTGGCTGAGGCGTATTTTGAGACTTGTGTTCGCAAGTACAGACCCAAGATGTTCCCCTATTGTTTATGAAATTTCCATCAGGCCTTCACACACACACACACGCACTCACACACACCTTACTTCAGTGGAAAATCAGCAAAGTGTTGTCTGATAGGCATGAGACACACACAGTTACACACAGTCACACATTATTAAGTCCCTCAGTTGAGCACCTGATTCCCCTTTTTGTTCAAGCTGGGCTGACGCACATTTGGATACGCTTTCATTCTATTAGTCACACATCCCTCTCCGAGGCTTCGTTCACCAATGGGACAGAGACCACAGGCTCCACACCATAACTCTAATTCCCCCCCCCCCATTACATTAACTTTAAGATTTATTTACTCAAGATTTGTGTCAAAATGTGTAATCTGGTCCCTCAGGAGCTCAGCTCAGCTGGTAGAGCACGGCGCTTGTAACGCCAAGGTAGTGGGTTCGATCCCCGGGACCACCCATACACAAAAATGTATGCACGCATGACTGTAAGTCGCTTTGGATTAAAGCGTCTGCTAAATGGCATATTATTATTATTATCATTATTCAGGACGAATGCTAACTAGAGAACCCTGCGGATCTATGTGTGTGGCTGGCATTTTGGCAAATTTTTTTCCCATTGACAATGACATCCATGCATGATTTACGGGAAAGGTTTATGAATCTTGAGGACCTTATAAAGAAGATGAATAATGTTCTTGTTTCTCCTTTCTGCTGTTGTTTAGCAGTCAGAGAACATTGTATGAGTGCTAATCGGCTGTCTGGTGGTGAAAACAGTGTTTTCCCCTTGATCAACCCCAGAGTTGACATGGGCCACTGTTTTTTTTTAAACTTCAGCACTGTGGACGTTTTTTGTTGTTCTGTTTTCTGTTATTGCAAACCACACGCATCCTTAGTTTTAGGCAAACAATATGCTATTACTCATGGGTGTTGGGAGGTATGGCCCTTTCTGTCCAATGAGGTAATTTATGCGCAAGATTTCTATCCATTTAGGGGATCCCTTTTGGGCAACATTTCTCAGAAGCAATATTTCTGTAAAGCCTCTTTAAAAATGTCCCTCTTATCTTGCTCACATTTTTCTGCAGCTAAAGTTAACCTGCATGAACATTTGCAAATACACTACCTTATTTTTACGGTAGAAAAACAGATTCTCCGGATTACAATTAGTCCAATGATTTGAGTCAGACAGAATGCCCAGATACTGGATATAGCATATATGTAAATAGTCAAAAGCCATGGAAATTCTTACAAGTGTCAAATAGGAAGGGAAAGATTGTGTGAGCATTAGTCATTGACAGAAAAGAGGGAAGTTGGAAGACAGACAGAGCCAAAGCTGTGGGTAGAATAAGAAGAGAGGGCCTATTAACTAACTTGTCGTTTTGAAGAATGTCGCTGTATCCAGAGCTTAGCTTCAATGTGGACCATGGGTACTTGGAGGGGCTGGTACGAGGACTGAAGGCTGGGATACTGACTCGGTCCGACTACCACAACCTGGCCCAATGTGACACACTAGAGGGTAAGCTGAGGTCTTTGTATCGTGGAAAGTTTTGTTTACCAATTATGTTCTATAACCCACTGTGTCAGTTGCAGTGTTTGGTTTTAGGTATAGTTTGCAATTACACAGATATCCATATATTGAGTAAGTCAAGTGCAATGCGATGTTTTCACATTGCGGTTTGCTTGAATCCCGGCCTAAACTGTGGTAGAATTGTGTGTGTGCGTGGGTGTGTGTGTACATGGGTGCATGTGTGTGTTTCTCCTCGTTAGTCATCATCATCCGCCCCACACAATGGAAGCGAGTTATGGGCAGTTTGACGGGTTAATTATAGGCTTCAAAATAGAGTGATGATGCCTTTCAGACAACCCATAACTTTAAAGGTTAACTGGAATTGACTGGAATTACAGATTTGAACAAACAAAAGCCAATGTGACTTATGAAAGACATAAAACATCCTTTCACAGTTTTACATACAAATAAAATTACATCGTTTCTAAATGTGTCTTGAAATATTTAGGGGGGGGGGTGCTATAATGAATATTGCTATACTTGGGGTGCTCAGTTTGTTATTGGAGTGGCCAGCACCACAAAGCACCCTCATGGAATCAATGGTTCAATCTCCTGTCCACATATGACCTGTGTCTTTTAATAATATCTCAATGTAGACATGAAGCTGCATCTGCAGAGTACAGACTATGGCAGCATCCTGACCGCTGGGAATGAGGACCTGACCGTGTCTCTCGTCGACCACAGACTGAAGGAAAACATTCTGACTGAGTTCCGCTGCCTACGCGCTCACTCCCTACTGCCCCTCTCCACCTTCCTCGACTACATCACGTAGGAGTGTTCCAATAAATCACTTCTGTCTTGCTATCTGTCTGTCTATCTCTGTCTGCCGGCATCTCTACACCTTCCTTGACTAAGTACCTTCCTTGTATGCCAGTAACCTTTTAGCCCCAAATGTACTACACATTTTTACAAATCTGAAATATACGAAACACATAGCATTTGTACATGTCTCACATTAAGTATTACTAGGGGTCACATTTTTTACTTGTTCAATACTTCATCACACCAAGTTCATACTGGCCCCCTGTGGGAATTGAACCCACAACCCTGGCGTTGCAAGTGCAAATGCTCTACCAACTGAGCTACAGGGGACCTTTTTCCCCCTTTTCCCCCCTTTTCCTCCTCTCCTTCCTCTTCCTGCAATCTATTTGGCCGTCACTGAATATTTTCTGGTGATACATGTAAAGTGTTGGTCCAATGTTTCATGAGCTGAAATAAAAGATCCCAGAAATTTACCAGACGCACAAAAAACGTATTTCTCTCAAATTTCCTGCACAAATTTGTTTACATCCTTGTTAGTGAGCATTTCTCCTTTCCCAAGATAATTTTACATTTTAGTCATTTAGCAGACGCTCTTATCCAGAGCGACTTACAGTTAGTGAGTGCATACATTATTTAATTTTTTTAATTGTTCATACTGGCCCCCCGTGGGAATCGAACCCACAACCCTGGTGTTGCAAACACCATGCTCTACCAACTGAGCTACATCCCTAAGAGAATTTGTCAGTATGTCCAACCGGCCTCACAACCGCAGACCACATGTATGGCGTTGTGTGGGTGAGCAGTTTGCTGATGTCACCGTTGTGAACAGAGTGCCCCATGTTGGCGGTGGGGTTATGGTATGGGCAGGTATAAGCTACGGACAGAGAACACAATTGCATTTTATTGATGGCAATTTGAATGCATACACATACTGTGACATACTGCCATTCTTCCGCCGGTATCACCTCATATTTCAGCATAATGGATCGCTTCTACAGACAGTGAGTCACCTAGCATTGGCTTGCTATATAAAGCATACAGGCATTCAGGCATTCAGTTACTGTTCGATTGAACGTTAGAATGAGCAAAACGAGTGACCTAAGCGACTTTGAGCATTGTATTCTCGGTGCCAGGCGCGCCAGATCCAGTATCTCAGAAACCACCGCCCCCTTGGGCTTTTCTCACATGACAGTGTCTAGGCTTTACCGAGAATGGTGCGACAAACAAAAAACATCCAGTCAGCGGCAGTCCTGTGGGCGAAAACAGCTCATTGATGAGAGCAGTCAAAGGAGAATGGCAAGAACCGTACAAGCTAACAGGAAGGCCACAAACAGACAAATAATGGAGCAGTACAACAGTGGTGTGCAGAATGGCATCTCGGAACACACAACTCGTCGATCCTTGTCAAGGATGGGCTATTGCAACAGACGACAACACCGGGTTCCACTCCTATCAGCTAAAAACAAGAAGAAGCCGCTCCAGTTTTCTAAATCTAGCAGCCTTTTTTCTGATGTTTCTGGAAAAACATTGCCTGGAACATGACAGCGAGTTCAGTTTACTTGAGTGGCCTGCGCAGCCTGAATTCTTTGGGGCATTCTACAAGGTGTCAGAAACATTCCACAGGGATGTTGGTCCATGAGATGGAACGGGCTGTTTGCAGTATGAATGAACGTTTCTGACACCTTGTAGAATGCCCCGAAGAATTCAGGCTGTTCTGGAGGCAAAGGAGAAGAGACCGCTTGAAATTTCAGCCTGCTTTGGTGGGATGGAGTTTTAGCCGGCCTGGTGACATCACCAGGCGGTAAATTAGTTAATAGACCAATAAGAAGGAGAGTTCCAATCCTCTCTAGCAATAACAGCTAGTTTCAGTTTTCTCCTCCCCACTCCCAGACAGTCCTAGCAAAATTCTTGCTTGAGAAATTGCTATTTTCTAAGAAGCTATTTTTATTTTTTTATTACCATTTTAATCGAAAACAATCACAGTAAGGTACTTAATTGTTACCCAGTAATTATTTGATATTGAGATAAAAACGGCTGCATTGGACCTTTAAGTAAATCAGGTGATAAATAAGGTGAAAAGTGGACTGGAGTGCGACTTTAAAGCTTAGTAGTCGGTATGAGGATATTCGAACAGTACTGTAGCAATGTTTGAATGTTTCTCAAATGTATCCTTACCTTTTCCCTTCATTGAGGTCATCACTGATCTGTATGTGATTGGATAAGTGAAGGCAATATTTCCATCATATCACGTCCACCCATCAAAACTTAGCAGATCAATGGTTAAAATCGGGGAATTACGGAAGGATGGAAGGAATTACGAAAGGAGGAAAAGGAAGGAATCATTTGAAATGAAATGGAACTAGGTCCACATTCTCTCCCCTGTCTGTCCTTATCTCTTCCATGTTGCAGCTACAGTTACATGATTGACAACGTGGTGCTGTTGATCACCGGTGCCCTGAAGCAGAGGGACGTGGCAGAGCTTCTGCCACGGTGCCATCCACTGGGAATGTTTGACCAGATGGCAGCGGTTGGCATTGCCCGCACCCCTGCTGAGCTCTACTGTGCCATCCTGGTGGACACACCTCTGGGTAATCACTAGACTACAGTGGGCATATTCTGTGGGCATCAGTGGGCATCTGTGCCAGTGGGACCTACTAATAAATATTGGATTGAATATCTATAATGTAAATATCTATGAAAACCTTCTTTGAATATCTAGTGTAATATGAATATGAAATCCAAAACATGCTTCATGAATATTATGTTGACAGAATATAGCAAGCTCTTTCCTTGTTTTTGGATTATTATCATTAGGCTTCATTATTAATAAGCTTTAAGTCATTTATTGACCAGAATATCCACGCACCTAGTTTTCTAGATCGTACCGTAAGCAGTGCATTAAAAGGCAGCATGCTTGCACTATTTAGAACTGAGTAGCCTTGTACTGAAGAGAGTATACAATAACTCAGAGGATGGCGTAACATTGCCTCCTGCTGCTCACTAGTATCAACTGTGGCTATTGCTATGAAGGTTTATGGATGTGTCAGTGTTCTGAGTCTGGGTTTATTCCCATTCCATTCACTCTCAGAAAAAAGGGTTCCAAAAGGGTTCTGTGGCTGTCCCTTTTGGGTTCCATGTAGAACCCTCTGTGGAAAGGGTTCTACATGGAACACAAAAAGGTTCTACCTGGAACCAAAAGGGTTCAACCTAGTAACAAAAAGGGTTATACAAAGGGTTATCCTATGTGGACAGCCGGAGAACCGTTTTAGGTTCTAGATACACTCTTTGAAAAATAGTTGCTATGTGTGCTACTTTGTCTTTTCAGCTCCGTTCTTCCAGGATGCTGTGTCTGAGGCCAACCTGGATGAGATGGGTGCTGAGATCATGAGAAACAAACTGTACAAGGTGATGTGGCATCAAATCAATTGAATGTAAAATCATCTCTGCATTACCTCACACTTTGAGCACTACCATACACAGGCATGGAATACATCTGGTCTCCAAATGTAATGTAAGACATACTGCTGTTGATAGAGACTAGTGGATCAGTAGCCCCTGTAGTCTCCTAGCCAACCAGGCTTCATCATGGCCATGGTGGGAGGTGGTGGCACAGTGTCACGATCGTTGAACGGAGTAGACCAAGGCGCAGCGTTGAAAGCAAACATACTCTTTATTTGTGATTACCCGAACAAAACAACAAACGATACGTGCAGTCCTACGGTACAAACCAAAAAGCACAAGATCCCACAACCACTGTGGGAAAACAGCCTGTCTAAATATGGTTCCCAATCAGAGACAACCAGCAACAGCTGACACTTGTTGCCTCTGATTGGGAACCACTCTGGCCAACCTAGAAATACAACTACTAGAAACAAATGAAACTCACACCCTGGCTCAACATACAAGTGTCCCCAGAGCCAGGGCGTGACAGTACCCCCCCCCTAAAGGCACGGACTCCGACCGCGCCAACTAAATACCACAGGGGAGGGACCGGGTGGGCACTCCGCCTTGGCGGCGGATCCGGCTCCGGGCCTGATCCCCACTCCCTCTCCAACCCCCCAAAGTACCCCTGGTCCGGTCTGGCCCTGCTGGCCGGAGCTGGACTGCACACTGGTGGAGCGGATTGCTCTAGCTCCGGCGTGAAGCATCTGACCGGTGCCGGACCAGGCACCAGTGGAACAGGCACGGGCCGTGCCGGACTGACGACGCACACCACTGGCTTGGTGTGGGGAACAGGCATGGGCCGTGCCGGACTGACGACGCACACCACTGGCTTGGTGTGGGGAGCAGGAGCGGGCCGGACCGGGCTGGCGACGCGCACCATTGGCTTGGTGCGGGGAGCAGGAGCGGGCCGGACCGGGCTGGCGACGCGCACCATTGGCTTGGTGCGGGGAGCAGGAGCGGGCCGGACCGGGCTGGCGACGCACACCATTGGCTTGGTGCGGGGAGCAGGAGCGGGCCGGACCGGGCTGGCGACGCGCACCATTGGCCTGGTGCAGGAAGCAGGAACAGGCCGGACCGGGCTGGCGACGCGCACCATAGGCTTGGTGCGGGGAGCAGGAGCGGGCCGGACCGGGCTGGCGACGCGCACCATTGGCTTGGTGCGGGGAGCAGGAGCGGGCCGGACCGGGCTGGCGACGCACACCATTGGCTTGGTGCGGGGAGCAGGAGCGGGCCGGACCGGGCTGGCGACGCGCACCATTGGCCTGGTGCAGGAAGCAGGAACAGGCCGGACCGGGCTGGCGACGCGCACCATAGGCTTGGTGCGGGGAGCAGGAACAGGACGGACCGGGCTGGCGACGCGCACCATTGGCTTGGTGCGGGGAGCAGGAACAGGACGGGCCGGGCTGGCGACGCGCACCATTGGCTTGGTGCGGGGAGCAGGAACAGGACGGGCCGGGCTGGCGACGCGCACCATTGGCTTGGTGCGGGGAGCAGGAACAGACCGGACCGTACTGGGGACACACACCACTGGCCCTACGCAGGGATCTGGAACGGGCCGGACCGGACTGGTAACACACCCCAGTACCTCTCGCCGTGCCTCTACACCTTCCTTCCCCTCTTTGACCAGTGGCCCCCGTAACCTGGCGGCCTCCTCTGCCAACCCGCTGGGCCGCTCTATCGCGGTCTCCTGCTGCCCCGTCGTCCACGGCGTTAGCCCCCCCCTAAAAAATGTCTGGGCTTCTCTCCTACCCGTGGACCAGGTCTCCATACTTTTCGCCAGCCTTTCGCCCTTCTGCTTCCACGTCAAGCCCCTCTCTTGCTCACCCGGCTTGACCCAGTCAAGGAGGCGCTGGATATCCGCCAGAGATTTCCCTGGTGATGGCTCCTGGACCCGCTGCTTGGTCCAGTTCTGGTGGGATCTTCTGTCACAATCGTTGAACGGAGTAGACCAAGGCGCAGCGTTGAAAGCAAACATACTCTTTATTTGTGATTACCCGAACAAAACAACAAACGATACGTGCAGTCCTACGGTACAAACCAAAAAGCACAAGATCCCACAACCACTGTGGGAAAACAGCCTGTCTAAATATGGTTCCCAATCAGAGACAACCAGCAACAGCTGACACTCGTTGCCTCTGATTGGGAACCACTCTGGCCAACCTAGAAATACAACTACTAGAAACAAATGAAACTCACACCCTGGCTCAACATACAAGTGTCCCCAGAGCCAGGGCGTGACACACAGGTTTGCTCTGGAGAGTAAAAGAAAAACAACAAAACATTAGAAAACACCCACAACTGGGTGTGATGTAATGCTTAACATTAAATCAATGAAATACCTGCTCCAAAGGGGCATTTTTGTCGACCCATTTGTTGAGAGCTTTGTCCCAGACAATCGGAGGGAGAGGACAATAGGAGTAAGGATCTAACCATCAATCAGGAGATAAAAATGTTTGTGTAATATAAAGAAGATGAATCTTGTGTGTCTGTGTTGAATAGTAAGAAATGGTTCCTTACCTCCTTTTTCTGAAGACCCAACTGAGCCAGCCTTGAGGCTGTCTGCTAGTCTGGGGTGTTGTGGTGGGAAGCCCTGCCACTGGCCCACTGTTCCTCTGGCATGGAGAATGTTCCATGGGAAGAAGAGGTGAAGATGGACCCTAAACCAGCCCAGAGAAGGGCACAGCTATTGGGCTCAGAGGAGCCAGCAGGGATGGGTCAGGCTTGGTGGTGGTGGAACCAGCCATGATGTCCACATATCTACTTGGAAAGAGAGTTGAAGACGGACCCTCAACCAGCGCAGAGAAGGGCAGAGCCATTGGGCTCAGAGGAGCCAGCAGGGATGGGTCAGGCTTAGTGGTGGGTCAGGCTTAGTACTCCTGACATCTGTAACAAAAGGGAACATTCTCAAGCCTTATTGCTCAGAAATAACCAGACTGAATTATTCTAGCTAACAGAATGAGAAAAACAGAATTCGCTCAACTCCAAGCACTTACGTTACTTGCTCCCACTATTATTGAAAATATGAATCACCTTTGTTCCTGGCATAGAAGCTGGGAGTGGATGTTCGTAGAACATGGTCCTGCTGCCACCATGGTTCTACAGTTGGAATTATGGAGGGTGGTGGAGGATGATTGGTCTGGAATAAACATCAACAAACCAACTGAAATGGTACTGTTGACTGATACAATACATTTACATTTTAGTCATTTAGCAGACGCTCTTATCCAGAGCGATGCTTGAAGAGTGTAGAATGAACACAATGTATTTACAGTATGTACATGTATATTGTATGATATTTGAATGCATACATACCATTGGGGAGGTTCAAATTGAGGTGGTCAATGTACTGTTGATGGATGTAGCAGTTGTAAATGAGTACATTGGAACATGGGCCCTGGGTAGAGGACCTTTCCCAAGTGAGGTCTGTATATCGTAGTATTTTGCTCCAGGAAGGGCCAACTTTAATCTTAGGTAAAATAGTAATTTAGGGAGGTGCGGCTTCCGTTAGCCTGGGAACCATTTTGGTCCATGGAGATCACAGGGTCATTGACCAGTTGAGCACCTCCTTCTAGGAGGGACCAGATATCATCTGTTGGTTTCACACAGGTTGAAATGTCACCATCATGCCTGCAGGAGGTTCGATACTCTTGTTGCTGGGAGGTCTGTTGGTCATCCTTCTTGGTACCATTGTCCAAGGAGGTCAGAGGGTTGTCCACCAGTGGAGCAGGGAGCAAGGAGGTCCAAATGTAATCCACTGGAACTGTTGGTTCCAAGGAGGCTGGGATTCCATCTGCCAGTAACCTTTGGTTGTTCCAGAGTTTGGTTGTACTGTGAAGATGGTTGGTCTAGCAGGGGAGCTTGTTGTTCGAGGGAGGTCTGGATTACACCCACAACTGGAGCTGTTTCCTCAAACAAGGCCGGGATCTCATCTGCCAGCAGAACCACTTCCTCCATGGAGATCAAAACGACAGGAACCTGTAGATGTTCTTGGTCCAGAGTCTGAGTAGATGGTTGGTCTGGAGTCTGAGTCTTGTTGTCCTGTGGAGAGGGTTGGTCCAGAGTATGCTTTTCCTCTACCAGGGTAGATGGTTGCTGGCTGTCCTAGCCAGGCTGTCCTAGCCAACTGTAATGAGAGAGCTCAGTATTCCAATTTATTTGTGTTGATGTCATAATCAGTGGCTTATGACATCAGGGTCCCAATTCTTTCTAAGGTCATGACATCACAGTGAAAGTGTCTGTGAGACCTGAGAAAGCCATTACTATCAATACATTTAAAAAAGAAAACAAAAGTAAAAGAATAGAATATAAAAACTTTTTTGGAGTGGTCTAATAGACAGAATCTTAACCTTTATACAGAGCTAGGAATGAGTATTTTCCGCTAGTGTTATGATTGGCTGTGATATTCGCCTATTGATTTATCCCGCTTGAGCGGCATCTGTTGTCAAAATGGAAAAGCAGTTTTAACTTTCTGGCTGTGTTATCTAGTGGAAATCGGGTCAAATGGCCAATGTAGAAATCACTCTGTAATTTCTTGGTTGCTAAAATTCTACAATTTCAGTTTATGTGAGAAAACAAGCACTGAATAGTGTAGGGAATCATTGTACAATCTAAATCTCTGTGAAATACTGTATCTTTTAAATAACACAATTGTACAGCTATTTGAAGCTGGTGGGCCAAAAGTAAAAGGCTCAAGCGCGAGTCATTTAGCTCTTATCCAGAGTGACTTACAGTTAGTGAGTGCATACATTTTCATACTGGCCCCCTGTGGGAAACGAACCCAAAACCCTGGCGTTGCAAGCGTCATGCTCTACCAACTGAGCTACAGTTGCCAGAGACTGCGGAGAAGGGGAGATTTGTTTTGAATGTAACCTATTGCTGTTGCAATTCACCTACCTTCCACATAGGAGAGAAATTCTGAGATTATATGTGTAGCACCTTTAACTCCAAAAATATCAATACCATTACCAGAGTTGTTTTAACACAAAATGGGGGTGGGACCATATAAACCACAAAATAGTGTTACATTTGACTCCATGGGAGTTGAATTAACTCTTGCGATTCAACTTATTTTCATGACTGTGATTATGTTTATCACTTACCATTATAATTGAGAAAAGTGAATAAAAGAAACAGAAAAGTTAGTTTCAATGGGTTAGATCTGAAAGTGTCTTTTAATTTTAAACAGGCTTATTTGGAGGCATTCTATAAATTCTGTCAGGAGAGTGGAGGAGCCACAAAGAACATCATGTGTCCTATCCTGGAGGTATTGTAAACCATTCTTTCATCTTACCTGAGATATTACCAGTTACAGTTTGAATGAGTATTTTTATTGTGTGTGTCTGTGTGTGGTTTTAGAGTGTATGTGTACTGTAAACTTATACTGCATGTGATACACTCTCTGTGTATCTGTACTCTATTTGTTTTTTACCTTTATATGTGACTTTTATCTGTCTCTTTTTCTCTCTCTCCGTCTGTCTTTTAAATGTGTGTATGTGTGTGTGTGTTTGCCAGTAAGCTTCTATGTGTTACCCCTGTGCAGGTATTTGTGGTTTACTTCCTGTGTGTGTGTTGCAGTTTGAGGCCGACCGGCGTGCGTTCATCATCACAGTGAACTCGTTCGGGACAGACCTGAGTGGGGGGGAGAGGAGCGCCCTGTACCCCTCCTGTGGGAGACTGTACCCTGAGGGGCTCCGTCTCTTGGCCAGGGCAGAGGACTACGAGCAGGTCAAAGCTGTGGCTGACTACTACCCTGTGAGTTTGAAAGCAATGGAAACCCAAACTGGGCATTACTTATAGGACAACGCTAGACAGTCCCTCCCTGTTTCAGAGTTCTTCTGTTCGGTGCCTAATGAACACAACCCCAATCAGTTGGACTACTGTACAATTAAAGTCAGATTTATAATGCAGGGTTTAACTTGACTCGAGAATTAGACCATTTCTTCTTTCATGGACTTCTGAATTATTATTTTTATTTCTATACTCTCTGTGCTGCTGTGATTTGTATGACTACCCTGTTTATGCAGTGAATCGGACTACTACAGCCTGGTTTAAGCTTACTACAGTGCACTGAGTATGATAGTCTGATACTGTGTTGTAATAGATATATCATGTCATATTATAGTTATTATGTCTTATTAGTTGATGTGATTTTATATCCTCCAGAACTATAAACTCATCTTTGATGAACCTGAGGCAGAATCCTCCAGAACCCTGGAGGACAGATTCTTTGAGCGGGAGGTAAGACAAATGTCATTAAGTATTGTACAGCCTGTATACAATAAATTCAGACTGAGGATGTGGTCTGTATGCACATATTCTCTCTCTCTCTCTCTCTCTCTCTCCTCTCTTCTCTCTCTCTCTCTCTCTCTCTCTCTCTCCTCTCTCTCTCTCTCTCTCTCTCTCTCATTTCTCTCTCTCTCCTCTCTCTCTCTCTCTATCCTTTCTCTCTCTCTCTCCTCTCTTTCTCTCCTCTCTCTCTCTCTCTCTCTCTCTATCAGGTTCAGCTGAACACTCTGGCCTTTCTGGAGCAGTTCCATTTCGGCGTGTTCTACTCCTACATCAAGCTGAAGGAGCAGGAGGCTCGCAACATCATCTGGATTGCAGAGTGTGTCACACAGAGACAGAAGTCTAAGATCGACAACTACATCCCCATCTTCTAAAGGACGAACACACTGTCACTTTTTGTATTAGTAGTAGTATTAGCAACGGTCGTCAAAATGGATAAAAGGTTAAAAATACAGTTCTGATAAATGTAACAGCTGCACAGATACTCAACTCTTTTTTAATAAACAAAAAGCATCAAATATTCACTGTATTATAACACATAGACAATTGTATAATGAGAGCCAGAAAAATTTATGGAATCCAGACATTTTGGTGCAACTTCAGGTATTCAATTGAATGTCAAATATGTAAAAAATATCTTCTCAAATCAAATTAAATTGTATTTGTCAAATACACTGTTTACAGCAGGTATAGAAGGTGCAGTGAAATGCTTCTGTGCTAGCTCCCTCAACAATGCAGTACATTAATCAATATCAATAACAACAACACAATGTCAAAAATAACAAGTAATAGAAGTAATAGAAGAGGTAGTATGCATAGTAATAATGGACTGTATTTACAATGTATTTACAAATATAAAGTCTGTAGAGACTTGGTCACACAGTGGAATATACAGTATATAATAGAACAGCAGTGTTGACTGTGTGTGTGTATGTACAGTGGGGAGAACAAGTATTTGATAAACTGCCGATTTTGCAGGTTTTCCTACTTACAAAGCATGTAGAGGTCTGTAATTTTTATCATAGGTACACTTCAACTGTGAGAGACGGAATCTAAAACAAAAATCCAGAAAATCACATTGTATGATTTTTAAGTAATGAATTTGCATTTTATTGCATGACATAAGTATTTGATACATCAGAAAAGCAGAACTTAATATTTGTTACAGAAACCTTTGTTTGCAATTACAGAGATCATACATTTCCTGTAGGTCTTGACCAGGTTTGCACACACTGCAGCAGGGATTTTGGCCCACTCCTCCATACAAACCTTCTCCAGATCCTTCAGGTTTCGGGGCTGTCGCTGGGCAATATGGGCTTTCAGCTCCCTCCAAAGATTTTCTATTGGGTTCAGGTCTGAAGACTGGCTAGGCCACTCCAGGACCTTGAGATGCTTCTTACGGAGCCACTCCTTAGTTGCCCTGGCTGTGTGTTTCGGGTCATTGTCATGCTGGAAGACCCAGCCACGACCCACCTTCAATGCTCTTACTGAGGGAAGGAGGTTGTTGGCCAAGATCTCGCGATACATGGCCCCATCCATCCTCCCCTCAATACGGTGCAGTCGTCCTGTCCCCTTTGCAGAAAAGCATCCCCAAAGAATGATGTTTCCACCTCCATGCTTCACGGTTGGGATGGTGTTCTTGGGGTTGTACTCATCCTTCTTCTTCCTCCAAACACGGCGAGTGGAGCTTAGACCAAAAAGCTCTATTTTTGTCTCATCAGACCACATGACCTTCTCCTATTCCTCCTCTGGATCATCCAGATGGTCATTGGCAAACTTCAGACGGGCCTGGACATGCGCTGGCTTGAGCAGGGGGACCTTGCGTGTGCTGCAGGATTTTAATCCATTACGACGTAGTGTGTTACTAATGGTTTTCTTTGAGACTGTGGTCCCAGCTCTCTTCAGGTCATTGACCAGGTCCAGCCGTGTAGTTCTGGGCTGATCCCTCACCTTCCTCATGATCATTGATGCCCCACGAGGTGAGATCTTGCATGGAGCCCCAGACCGAGGATGATTGACCGTCATCTTGAACTTCTTCCATTTTCTAATAATTGCGCCAACAGTTGTTGCCTTCTCACCAAGCTGCTTGCCTATTGTCCTGTAGCCCATCCCAGCCTTGTGCAGGTCTACAATTTTATCCCTGATGTCCTTACACAGCTCTCTGGTCTTGGCCATTGTGGAGAGGTTGGAGTCTGTTTGATTGAGTGTGTGGACAGGTGTCTTTTATACAGGTAACGAGTTCAAACAGGTGCAGTTAATACAGGTAATGAGTGGAGAACAGGAGGGCTTCTTAAAGAAAAACTAACAGGTCTGTGAGAGCCGGAATTCTTACTGGTTGGTAGGTGATCAAATACTTATGTCATGCAATAAAATGCAAATTAATTACTTAAAAATCATACAATGTGATTTTCTGGATTTTTGTTTTAGATTCCGTCTCTCACAGTTGAAGTGTACCTATGATAAAAATTACAGACCTCTACATGCTTTGTAAGTAGAAAAACCTGCAAAATCGGCAGTGTATCAAATACTTGTTCTCCCCACTGTATGTATATTTATATGTATGTATGTGTATATGTATGTGTATGTATGTATGTATATATATGTATGTATATATATATATATTTGCGAGAAAAAAAAGCATATGGGGGATTGGAAGTGATGCAGACAATTACATTGATGGAAGTTACAATCTATCTGCAATATTAAAGCTGATCTACCAGTGGGACCATTATCCTAACAATGGGTGATGCAAATGGTCACAAGCAATTAATATTCACCTTGGATGTTTTTTTCTGAAATCGGAGGTGTGACATTTAAAGTAGTACCTTAAACAAAGAGGTCCTCACACTTCATTCATATAACTGGGGTTGCAATAAGTATCCTTTGTAAAAAATATAAAATAAAGTATATACAGCACATTGAAAACATTTACAACTTGTATGACATTCTCCTGATTAGGGGTTTGATTCAATCAGAACCACTTTAGCCAACATCCACATAGCGGATGTTTTGGCGTTGTCGGAGGTGGAACTGTGTTAGAGCTGTCAAATCCACAAAAGATTCCTGGCCTTATACAGTACCTAAAGCGGACATTGCCATTGGCTGCACGGAGTTGCATTGAGAGAAATCCCATGCAGCCTTGTTTACAAATTCAAACACTGGAATGTGAGATGTAATCTACACCTCGATTAGGAGGATAGAAATCCTCATTATTTAGTTTAATGATTAAAAAATGGGAGCTTAATTATTTCTATAAACCCTACACTTTCCTGTTCTGAACTTCTAACAGGAGTGGGGCAGGTGTGGTTTCGTGACAATGATCACAAGAGCAGCTGCTCACCGATTTGACAGCTCCAACGCAGTTCTACCTCCAACACCGCCAAAACATCCCTATGTGGGTGTCTGCTTTCGCCAGTTAACGCTTGATCTGATTGAATCATGTATCAACCCCTACAAAAATGTCCATGAATTATTATCCACATAGTAATTCACATTTCCTGTTGCTACAGGATTATTTTCCTGTTGTGAGAAACTGGTCAAATTAAGATCCCATATCTGTACCAGAACTCAATATGAGGAGACTGGGTTTTATAGCAGAGGGACCCATCTATCCTCCATTTCCTTCGGTGAGATTTCATTGATTAGCCAGATACTCTGCAAAGAAAAAGAAATAACAGAGATCTTTGTTCAGTTCATTGCATCTACTGCAGCAGCAGGCTTTTTGTTCAATATGTTCTCTAATGTCCTTGCCTCGATGGCTTGCTACTCTATGGAATTGAATGTGAAATTCTTTCATAAACCTAGCACCTTATTGAGATATTTAGGGAGTCTTTTGAATGCACAAATTAGCTATAAAGTTGCAGTTCATATAGGCCAATTTCATTACTTAATGTGGAGCTAAAACTAATCTCCAAAGTACAGGCTCTATGACTCATTACAAATCAACATTTGTTTTCTAAAATGTTGATGACATTCTAATGTCATAATTAAATGTTCTCAAAGCCATGTTGAATTAAAAGGTCTATTTGGCATTCTTAAAACAAGAACTTAATACTTTTATTTAAGATTCACCTAAATACCCAGAGGGTATTTGAACTCACTCTGAGCCAGAGTTGGGGTTGGAATACTGCTGCAGCTCTCGTAAGTGTTGATTGATATTTGTTGTGGAAACAACAGAACAGCAACATAAGCCGTTCTCCATAGTGCATATTAGTCTTTATAAGAAGTGATTTTTATATCAAGCCTTGATATCAGTAGTCTTACCTAAACTGTAACCGTTGGAGCTGCCCATGCCGGACCCTCTATTACCCACTCCTGTTGCACCCATTCCTATGTGGCCAAACCCTGTCCCACTAGAGCCTGCCCCAAACCCAGCTCCCCCAGTTGAACCGAATCCTCAGTTCGAACCCAACCCTGTTCCGCTTGACCCTCTAAAACCTGATGTTGTTGAACTTGAACTTGACTCTGCCTCTCCCATTCCTGTGTTGCCAAATGCTGTGTTTCAGTTTCCTGTTGCAGATGCACCCCACCCACCTGTTCCAGCCCCCAATCCTGTTCCAGTTGGGCCTCTGCTACCCTGCCCTGCTGCACTCGACCCTGCCCCGCCCATTCCTGTGTTACCCACTCCCGTTGCTCCCCACCCTCCTTTTGCGCCTGTCCCTACTCCACCCGTCCCTACTCCACCCGTCCCTACTCCACCTGTCCCTACTCCACCTGGCCCTACTCCACCTGGCCATACTCCACCTGGCCCTACTCCACCTGGCCCTACTCCACCTAGCCCTAACGAACCCAATCCAAGGCTCATCAATACAGGCTCATCCCTGTATTACCAAATGGGTTAGTTGAGCCTGGCTTGTTACCCGTCCCTAGTCCACCTGCCCATGCACTAACAAATGGATTTGAAACCATCCCAGTTGAACCCATTCCAGTCAACCCAAACCCTCTTGAGCTTGACCCTGCCCCGCCAAATGCATTCCCAGTTGAGCTAGGTCCACCCATCCCAGGTCGGCTGCTACCCCAGGGCACAGACTGACCTGGTCCAGACATCCCTGGGCTACCCATGCTGGTCTGAAACATAATAAGACAAAGAGAATAATGTCCGGTGAAAATACTGTCATAAAATATTGTAAAATATGAGAATGAGTTATAGACTATGTAAAAATACTATAATAACAGATAATAACAACATGAACAAAGCATACAGTATTTATTTTAATATAACCACATATTCCTGTGAAAGTATCATATAGGATGTGGCACTTTACCAGCCAGTTGGACCTTGAATTCCCTGCATTGTTCCTTTAATGAGATTGACACATCTCCTCCAGCACCATAGTGGGACCCCTGCCAAGTTCCTAACTGCCTCTTTTGATAATAAACATGTTATGTAAGAGCTCTATGGCCCAAAACAGTGCCATGGGTGTTTACTTCAGAGTGCATTATGTTAACATGATCTCTTTTGATACTGCAATGATCACACAAAGAGATATTTAAAGAAGAAAAATCAGTTTGCATGTGCGGAGTACTTTAATGGATCCAAACATCTGTATCAAAGTAGGCCAATCTAGAGCACTGTAGAGCACAACAAAGCTATCAAACATAGCTTACAGTTTCCACTAATGTCTTTTGCTAGAGCAAATTGTCATAGCAAATCCTTTGATGGGCAACTGCATATCTCATTTACATGATTCAATCTTTTGACCAGCATCCCAACTCCATCCGTTCACACCAATGACGGAAACGATTTCTGTCCACAGTTTGACTTCAAAGTCATTTCTGTCGTTATCTACCATGGCTTATCTCTGATGGATGAAAGCCTGGCATAAAGCCATACAATAGCTCTTCCCTTACCCTTGACAGATAGTTGACCAAGAACGTGTGGAGGCTCCTGATCTTGTCATTGAGGATGTTGATCTCGCCCTCCTTCACCTTCATCGCTGTCTCCACCAGCTCCTTGTCCCCCTGCAGCCTCTTGCGATCCATCAGCAGCCTCTCCATCTCTCGTCGTATTTCTCCGGGGTCTTCTGTAGCTTCTTGCAGTGCTCCAGGGCCATGGCACTGCGGTTGTGGCTGCACCGGCGCGAGTCCTCGGCCAGCCGGTCTTTCTCTGCTTGCAGCCAGGGGCTGCAGCCCTGGATATTCGACACCTGGGAGCCCACATTGTCCAGGTAGTGCTGGAACTTGGTCTCCACCTCGTGGGACAGACTGGTGCAGTTGTTGCGGATCTGGTCCAGGTGGTGACATTGGGCAGGAGGGTGTCGATCTTCTCCAGGAAGGCTTTAGAGACGCCACCTAGTGATTGGACAAAGTCTTCGTTGCACATCTTGCTGCAGCCCTCCAGCTGTGTCTGCAGGGAGGTCTTGTCCCTCCGGAGGGAGATGGCCTCCAGGTTGACGGTCTCCCGGTCCTCGGCCGGGTCTACCGGTTCTCTGTCTCCATCCTCATGAACGGCCTGACTGAAGTTGGCTCTCACCAGCATTAGCAACTGCTCTAGCCGATGGACCTGGTTTTCCTGCATTTTGAAAGGCTTTTGAAAAAGAAAAATAAGCCTAAATTCAAAATTGATTAAATATCTCACCCATCTACACACAATACCCCATAATGACAAATTGAAAACATGTTTTCAGAATTTTAGCAAATGTATTGAAATATCTAATTTACATAAGTATTCACACCCCTGTTAGAATCACCTTTGGCAGCGATTACAGCTGTGAATCTTTATAGGTAAGCCTCTAAGAGCTTTGCACATCTGGATTGTACAATATTTGCACATTATTCTTTTTAAAAGTTGGTTGATGATCATTGCTAGACAGCCATTTTCAAATCTTGCCATAACCGATTTAAGTCAAAACTGTAACTAGGCCACTCAGGAACATTCAATGTCGTTTTGGTAAGCAACTCCAGTGTATATTTGGCCTTGTGTTTTAGGTTATTGTCCTGCTGAAAGGTGAATTTGTCTCCCAGTGTATTTTCACTCTGTCATTTAGGTTAGTATTGTGGAGTAACTAAAATGTTGTTGATCCATCCTCAGTTTTCTCCTATCACAGCCATTAAACTCTGTAACTGTTTTAAAGTCACCATTGGCCTAATGGTGAAATACTTGGGCGGTTTCCTTCCTCTCCAGCAACTGAGTTAGGAAGGACGCCTGTATCTTTGTAGTGACTGGGTGTCCAAAAGTGTAATTAATAGCATTTTTTTTTTACCCATCTGCCAATAGGTGCCCTTCTTTGTGAGGCATTGGAAAACTTCCCTGGTCTTTATGGTTGAATCTGTGTCTGAAATTCACTGATTGACTGAGGGACCTTAGATATAATTGTATGTGTAGGGTACAGAGATTAGGTAGTCATTCAAAAATCATGTTAAACGTTATTATTGCACACAGAGTGAGTCCAGGCAACTTATTATGTGACTTGTTAAGCACGTTTTTACTCCTGAACTTATTTAGGCTTGCCATAACAGAGGGGTTGAATACTTATTGACTAAAGAAATTTCAGGTTTGAATTTGTAATTAATTTGTAAACATTTCTAAAAACATAATTCCACTTTGACATTATGGGGTATTGTGTGTAGGCCAGTGACACAATTCAGGCGGTAACACAACAAAATGTGGAAAAAGTCAAGGGGTGTGAATACTTTCTGAAGGAACTGTAGCACTATAATAGCCTCCACTATCCAATGGGATAAACGCTGGCGAGAAATGGGCCTCCCTGTGTGGGTATAGGTGCCCAAGAGACAAAGAGCTGAACGCTCTTTCGTGGGGCTCTTGTCCTGTCCATGTATATGCGCCAATGCACGTATTGGACACAATAAGTGGAGACGCTCTTCCCTCCATGGAGGAAAAAGGTGGTGGGTGAAAAGCCAACAGCTCTAAAGTGAGGCGATTAAGCACTAACTTTAGGCACAAAGAGCGGGGTTAGTTTGTAAGGTAACCTTGGATAATCCCGAGGCTAATTGCAGGCACGAGTGGTGGACTGGCAGTGCGTGCAGCTCTCCCACTCATTTTGCAGATGTAATGGCTAAAGGTAAAGTGGTTTTAAACAAGATAAATCTAATTTACACATGGCTCGAATGGCGGCTTATTTGTTTATTTTCACCCCATCTTTCAAATACACGCCACTTATTGTACTATAGTGAGCGTGTGGCAGGGGCTATAGTGCTCTGAATAGTCTGCACAACTTTCAGCGGTAGATCTGTCGCATTAAGATTCATCATTTCACGGACCAAGCCCAAAGAGCCACCATGTCCAGATGGGGATGGAAAAGCTCTCTGTTTGGGTCAGCAGCAGTGGCGTTTCATGCTGGATAATTTTTTTATGAGCATGGCCTTATTTCTATTACAGCATATTGGATGACAGTCATTCATATTTCATTCACCCAGCTCAATGTAACATCGGTTTAGGCTACTATTGCTACAACCTAGTCTACAAATGAAAGTTTATAACGTAGGTGCACAGGTCGAGAGACAAGTTAGATTAATCAAGGTGACAGACAGTGACACATTCAATACCGCCTTACATGCTCTTGCCTGCATCTAGCTGATCTGGGGTGTAATCAGTAGCACAAACAACGTTTTACGACTAAAACAAGAGTTTCTATTGGACAAATTCAGGTATGTTTATCCCCATTTTGTTCCGTTTGCTTCCGTTGAAGAAATGTTTTTCAACAGAATCGGCGGAATTAATACACCCGTGATCACCCTCAAACATTTTACATTTTTACATTTTTTGTCATTTAGCAGACGCTCTTATCCAGAGCGACTTACAGTTAGTGAGTGCATACATGTTTCATACTGGCCCCCCATGGGAATCGAACCCACAACCCTGGCGTTGCAAGCGCCATGCTCTACCAACTGAACACAGTTCACATTCATAGCAGCAGCATACAAACAGCATGATCACTTTGCTCGTTGTATAATTCCTTCTTGCATCTACGTGCTCTCCGCCTCTCACCTTTTCCCTTCGCTTGTGGACATTGTAGAAAACAACAGCTGTCTGTGACCAGGCGAAAAACCTTTCCAGGCCAAACCTTCATACCGTAACTGCTAACCGCTACACACAGCCTACATCGTTGTGTCACCATATTAACTAACGTCATAGTCAACATAGCTACTAGAACTAACACGTTAGTAAACCCGCTACAATCATGCAGTACAGTGTACAGCAAGCAGTTTAGCAGTTTCACCAGCGGGCCCCGGTGTCAATAAATTAATCAAACCGAAAGATTACCTTGACATGGAAGAGTTGCAGTGTTGGATAGCCTTAGCCAGCTAGCTAACATAAATAGAATTCCTCTCTGTTCGAGTCAGTTTGTTGAGTACGCTAAATTAGCTGTGTTAGCTAAGTAAGTAAAAGGTAAACTAAGAAGAAAAAAATACAACAAAATATAGCTCTCTCTCTGCTGCTTCTCCTTAATGTTTTAGAGAAAATGTGTTCAAAACTGTTAAACTATTGTCTTTCTCTCTCTTGGAGTCAACTATTCACCACACTTTATTCACTGCAGTGCTAGCTAGCTGCAGCTTATGCTTTTAGTACTAGATTCATTCTCGGATTATTTGATTGGATGGACAAGACGTTAGTTCACACTGCAAGAGCTCCGATAGGTTGGAGGACGTCTATGGAACAGTGTGAGAACCATGGTTTTGTATTGAAGTCAATGTAACCAGAGGAGGACGGAAAATAGCTGTCCTCCGGCTACACCATGGTGCTATCCAAGAGTGTGCTGTTGAGGCTACTGTAGACATTCATTACAAAACAGTGTGTTTTAATCAGTTATTTGGTGATGTGAATATATTTAGTATATTTTTATCTAAAAAGGATAACTTTGTTTCACAATTTTTATTTTTATTAAATTAATTGAGTAGGATGGTCCTCCCTTCCTCCTCTGAGGAGCCTCCAATGGTCAGCAGATCCCTGCGTAACGCTAACTACCAGGGCGTAGATTAAATACGTGGGCTTGTGGCTGAAAACTGCTATACTGGACAACAGTAAGCCTTGAGATTTAGGCGTGTGGAATGCAATTTCTCATTTATTTAGTGTACCCGCATTGTATTGCTCCTGCACCCAAATAAGCCAGCTGATGACAGCGAAGTTCTCCCACAGTGTGGAGGATCAACGTTTGTATCAGTTTATAGCAAGAGTGCATATGCAGGGGAACAGAACGGAAGATCTGTAACAGATGTATAACACTTGGAAGCACACACAAGATGTGTTCTGATGGTCCCATAGCCATCATCCCATAATAGTACAACACTATAGTGCCCAATGGTGGTTATCGCTAAAGTTTTAGTGTAACAGGTGACATGTGCATGCTGTATCTAACAGTTTGGGAGTCCGTCTGCTATAAGTGGGTAGCGAACGCACCCTGGCCGTTCATCAGTGCAGTCCAAAAAATAACTATCGAAGGATACATTCGTTAGACATTAAATATACAGCTTGATTCTGATGAACCGACTACCTACAGTGCCATCAGAAAGTATTCACTCCCTTTGACTTTTTCCACGTTGTTGTGTTGTAGCCTGAATTTAACATCTATTAAATTGAGATTTTGTATCACTGATCTACACACAATACCCCATAATTTCAAAGTGGAATTATGTCTTTAGAAATGTTTACAAATTAATTAAAAAAATTAAGCTGAAATATCTTGAGTCCATAAGTATTCCACCCTTTTGTTATGGCAAGCCTAAATAAGTTCAGCAGTAGAAATGTGCTTAACAAGTCACATAATAAGTTGCATGGACTCGCTCTGTGTGCAATAATAAGTGTTTAACATGATTTTTGAATGACTACATAATCTCTGTACTCCACACATACAGTTATCTGTAATTCCAGCAGTACATTTCAAACAAAGATTCAACCACAAAGACCTGGGAGGTTTTCCAATGCCTCGCAAAGGGCACCTATTGGTAGATGGGTACAAATAAAAAAAGCAGACATTGAATATCTCTTTGAACATGGTGAAGTTTGGATGGTGTATCAATATACCCACACACTAAAAAGATACAGGGGTTTCCTAACTCATTTGCCAGAGAGGAAGGAAACCGCTCAAGGATTTCACCATGAGGCCAATGGTGACTTCAAACAGTTCAAGAGTTTAATGGCTGTGATAGGAGAAAACTGAGGATGGATCAACAACATTGTAGTTACTCCACAATACTAACCTAATTGACAGTGTTATGTTTGGGGAAAATCCAATACAACACATTACTGAGTACCACTCTCCATATTTAAAGCACAGTGGTGGCTGCATCATGTCATTGGTATTCTTGTAATTGTTAAGGACTGGGGAGTTTTTCAGGACAAAAAATAAACGTAACGGAGCCAAGCACAGGAAAAATCCTAGAGGAAAACCTGGTTCTGTTTGCTTTCCACCAGACACTGGGATATTAACCTAAAACACAAGGCCAAATATACACTGGAGTTGCTTATCAAGAAGACAGTGAATGTTCCTGAGTGGCCGAGTTACAGTTTTGACTTAAATCTGCTTGAAAATCTACGACAAGACCTGAAAATGGTTGTCTTGCAACAGTAGCGGTGCGTGGGTAAAATCATTGGGGAAGCCAAAAAAAAAAAAGACATATTACAACCTGTGTGTTGTGATAATTGTGTTGTTTGCTCTATAACCTGTTAGTTCATATGCCTTGCGACCATGATATATAGGCCTAAAGGCCGGGACAATAAGAAGACACAGTGGCAGAATAAATTTAACCACACCTTTGTTTCATCACAAAACAAGAGAGCAACCTCTGTCCGGTGAAGCCCACAAAGCATATTGCATGTAACAAACAGTTACATGACCTACAGCATGGTCAAGCAAGTTAATATTTCCGACATTTTCGGACCACTAAACAACTATTGATTTAGAACCACAGAGAGTTACCGCAAGTCGCAAAGAAAACAAGAGCTGCCTCCACTATTCCAGCACCATTTCAACTTCAACATCATCAAATCAAATTGCCTATACTTAGTCTAATACAGGGACAACTAAAAGATACCAAAAACAATTTAGTCCAATCAAAATAAGCTAAATATGATGTGGCTTTCCATGTTTCTGATTTCTGTGTGTGTGCGTGCGCATTCGTGCAAGTAGAAAAAGCATGTTGACTCACCCTACTTGTAGAGATACGCCAATGCCATCCTCCTCTCTTTCATGTTGACAAAACGGTCTATCGCTCTGTCATACAGTACACACTTTTATTTTTTGTTGTCCTAGGCTACCTGGCTGAAATGCTTGCTCACTAGCCTAACTTCCTTTCATGGGCAACGTTAGCTAGTTAACATTATTCTTCTACATCTAGCTACATATTGAACTTCCATCCTCTCAGGCCAGGGGCACAATGTATGAATTAATAGTTGGATCAGAATCGCTTTTATAATCATTGGTCAGTACGGAGAATGAAGTATAACCGCAAGTCCAAATCCCTATCTCCATCCATGGCTAATTTAGGAAAGGGACAATTTTAGCTAGCTAGCTAGCCACCGGAGGCCAACAACACAACAATTCATGTTGTTTCTGTCAATGTTGTATGCTCTCGATGCGATTTTATAGGAGTGATGTCAAATCCAAACTGGCTTCCCTTGACACTAATATTTTTTTAGTTGCCAGGACCATTCACAGTTGAGCTCACTCAGTTTATCTCAACGCTGATTGGCTATTATTTATACTTTTTTATCAAGGGAGGCCAAATGCTCGCTGGCTTCCCTTGCATTCAATGCTACGGGCGGCAAACAATGTCATACTCTTTGGACCAGACAGCATCAGCTAGATAGCCTACACATACAACGACAGAGGGGGCTGTTTCGCTTGCTCAGATGCTTTCTCCGTGAGATACATTCAGCCATTCAGCCTGGCTTCCCTTGGCAACCATGAATACACACGACTGTCTAGCAATGATCAACAACCAATTTGATAGAGGTTGAACAATTTTGAAAATAATAATGGGCAAATATTGCACAATCCAGGTGTGGAAAGCTCTTAAGAGACTTACCCAGAAAGACTCACAGCTGTAATCGCTGCCAAAGGTGATTCTAACATGTATTTACTCAGGGGGTTGAATACTTATCTAATCAAGATATATTAGTGGTTTAGTTTTCATATTTGTTTTTACAAATGTTAGAATTTTTCTTCCACTTTAACAATAGAGTATTTTGTGTAGATCGTTGACAAAAATAAAACAATTAAATCAATTTTAATCCCACTTTGTAACACAACAAAATGTGTAAAAAGTCAAGGGGTGTGAATACTTTCTGAAGGCACTGTAGAGTGGAATTGATGCTGCAAGTGGATGGAGAACTAGTGACCATCCCGAGAAGTGTATACGAGCCTAGTGGATCCTAATAGGATAATGGCCGGCTCGAACCTCCTAGGATGTGCTCCACACATGATGTATTCCTTTCGCTCCCTGTATTACCCTGTCGTCGTGCCCATTTAGGATGGTGACTGACGGGAGGGGAAAACCCCATTCTGTAGGGTGAGCCCCATGGCTGTGTGCTTTAAGCCATGCAGTGGTGATGCACCTAAGGACTGAGCCCAGATAGCCTCATTCTACGTCGTCCAGGGGGACCGTAGAGCAGTGGGGGCTGTAGTCAAGCGAGCGGAGGTGGATATGGAGCGCAACCGCGTGTCCCCTGGGGAAAAAAACATTGGAGGGATGATAAACTTCCGCAAGACAGTGCGACCCGAGGAAGGGGAGAGGCAGAACTAGTCTCCAGTCTTCCTATCCCAGGGTCGTATGACAGCTATGTGTACCTGGTCTACCCCTGCCCCTCACCCATGGAGGAGGGGAGCTAAGCGCCGCCATGTCCTCCTTAATGCTTGTTCTCATGAAGAGAACAGAGCAGATAGTTGCCCTATTTGCATGAACCAAGCACAGGGTGAGAAGGATAGGATGGAGAAGTGCAATGCACTGTGGGTGTATGAGAAACCAGATAGCTGTCCGGGGCCTATGTCCTTAAGTACCTGCCCCCTCCCCCCTTCTTGGGGAACCGAGTAGTAGTGTCAGACTACTTACTGTATGTGCCCTGGCTCTCAGAGGATGCAGGGCAATCCTTTGCAATGCACAGCAGATCTTTGCCAGCTGGTGGGGTGTGTAGGTGCTGAGACTCTTGCATGCCTGAGGCAAGGATACCCTCTGGTGGCGTAGCGTGGAGTCACCTCTTAAAACGTACAGTAATAAGGTTCTCTGTGCCCTTGGCAAGGCGCCTGGATGCAACAAAGAAAAGTTTATAGGAGGTATTGCGAGGTATTGCGCTGTGCACGAACAGGGATACTGCTTAATGGCAACTGATGTTCAGTCGTCCTACACCTGTCTGACCTTAGTTGATGTGGATGGAGATCGAACAAATTGTCTTCCAGCCCCGGCTGGAATAACGCAGTCCGGGGGAGGGCTATGAGTAGGAGGGCACTTGGGGGGAGCGAAGTGCAACTCCCAAACCTACCACTGTGTAGCGAGGTAAAAAATATGAGCCGCTGTATTGTGGATAGGTAAAACAAATGTGGAGAAATTCCTCTGCACCAACGGGTGAGAGAGGTGTCTACTCTTAACTGGAGAGAGGGTAGGGCAGGGAGAACCCAGTGCTGTGTGCGCTGCTCCTCTCATAGGCTAGGGACCGAATCCTAGGATTTCCGCTCCTCCAGGCCACCAGGGGGCTTGGGAGGCCGGAATTTTGCTGTGATTCCAGCGAAGGACTGCTTACATCCATGTCTGCCCTGGTTCTGCGTATGGACAGTCAGCTGCGTGGCCAGGGTTTTAAGAACCTTGCGACTTATCCGTTGTCCCCTTACAGGAGTCGAAGGCTTCGTCCTCCATCCTACGGATCTCGCATTTCTGCGAATGCCAGTGACAGATGGCCCAAACAACCCACGGGTGTAACTGGGGAATCCAAGAGGCCTGAGGGCTTGGGTGCCTGGCTTGGGTCACCCTGGCAAGAGGAAGCAGTAGCCATGACTCTGTAGAGTGGGCTACAAGCCTGTCATAAATGGCACGCAGTAAGCTGGCGAGCACCGCAGGTGGCGTTGCTCTACAGGCTAGAGGGCTCTCACGACGGCAGCACCGGAAGGCTAGGCAGAGAAAATAATACTACTGTGCAGGTAGAGAGAGCTAGCGAAGGAGCTAGTCTTAGTTGTGTTCTTTGCTGACGCTTAGCTGTGTAGCTGGCCAGTCCTGGCGTTTAGCTAGTTAGCGGTCACCTCGAGGGTTAATGGTCTAGCTATAACAAGCACACTACTAGCTGAAGATAATGTGTGTTCTTCATTAGCTACCTAGGTTAGCTTAGAGTGTGGCTAACTGTGCAGCGGTCCAAGTCGATGCAGAGGAACTATCATCAGAAGTCCGATGAGGCACACTCTATTGTTTCAGATGGCACTCTATCACCGCTCTTCCACAAAGAAAGTGACATTTTTTAGTTCAGTGTGGCGATAGAGCGGTGTTTGAACTAGGGCTTAATCAGCTTTAACGCCATGCTCAACTCAAAACAGGTCAGTTTGTGGTGACTCACCTTCAGTGCGTTGAGGTCAGCATTGAGCTCAGCCAGCTGCTCGGCAGACACCAGGCCCTGAGACAGGCCGCTAAATTTCTCCTCCAGCCTGCCCTCCTTGCTCTGAAGCTGGCCACACTCCTGCAGGATGCTCTCCACCTTAGAGTTGATCTCCAGCGACAGGCTCTTAATCTACTACTTGGTGCAGAGGACCTGGGGCCATTCGGCCACAAGGACAGACTGAAAGGTTAGCGTTAACTTCATGATGTTTGTATCTGTCTTGAGACTGTCTCGGTGTTGGTGGTGAGTCCCCTCTTCCTTGAAAAGATGCCACAGGACACAGAGCTGGGAAACGATATAGGCTGCCTGGGAGGAGGTTAACTTACTTGGTCTCAACTGAATTTGCCTCTACAAAATATGGATCAGCGTCTTATTTGATGAGTAGGCTTTGTTTGAAATGACTGGAGTGAGTTCTTTCCGCCGTTTCAGTGTTCTATTCTGAAATTCAAAAGAAAAGGACTGAGTGGGCAGCTGTGTGTCATGCCCCGTGTAGCTCAGTTGGTAGAGCATGGCGTTTGCAACACCAGGGTTGTGGGTTCGATTCCCACGGGGGGCCAGTATGAAAAAGAAAATGTATGCACTAACTGTAAGTCGCTTTGGATAAGAGCGTCTGCTAAAATGACGTAAATGTAAAAATGCAATAAATCAGAATATTCCGTTCAAAACACACTGGTGTGCCAGCATCCACCGCCACTGGTTATTCCAAAATTGCCACATCAGTGTGCCTGTGGGTGAATTGTTATGGATGAACAAATAAATGGTAGTTGTTTGTGGTGCAATAATGAATTTCTGAAGAATTGCCACTTGAGGTCTACTAGATACTTGTACTTCTCGCTCTAGTCTACATATAAAGCATTTCAAGCCAAGTCCCAGAATCCAAATACTGTTGCAATAAACACATCCCAATGTCTTCATCTTCTGAATCAACATCTTCAAAATTTGCTGATTTCTCTGGACTCTTCCTTTTCAGGTCTTTCTTCTTCTCTTGAAGGGAAGCGTTCAGGCTTGTTCAAGTTCACTTCATTTTTCTTATTTTCTTTCTTCTTCCTTCTTTGGTTCTTCTTCTTTGGTTCTCCGACTCAGTGTTGGTTCAACGTCAGCCACAGATTCTATGCACACTTGCTGTCCTAGCGGTAACAGGTGATTCCGATCAAGGATTTTGATGGGTCCAGCTCCATTCTAGGGTTTCAACGAGAACACAGGTAAGTTTGGCATTTGTCTTTCAACAACATATGGCGTACAGGCCCAGCGATCTGCCAACTTGTGCTTTCCTTTCAGCCCTAGGTTCCGTATCAGGACTCTATTTCCAGGCATAAAATGGGAATAGCGAATCTTCTGATCATATCTTTGTTTGTTTTCTTTGTTCTGTTTTTCAGCAGTGGTCTCTGCAAGTTTGTAGGCAGCTTGCAACACTTTCCACATGTCAGACATCCTTCATATAAGTATTCTATGATTCACCATCACTTGAGACTCTGAAAATAGATCTACAGGTAACCTTGCTTCATAGACAAATAATAATAATATACCATTTAGCAGACGCTTTTATCCAAAGCGACTTACAGTCATGCGTGCATACATTTTTTTTTTGTGTATGGGTGGTCCCGGGGATCGAACCCACTACCTTGGCGTTACAAGCGCCGTGCTCTACCAGCTGAGCTACAGCTGAGCTACAGAGGACCATGAGAAAGTACGGCGAATATCCAGTTGCTTTGTTCTTACTGCAATTGTACGAATGTACAAGATGTCTGATATGCTGACTCCACTTTCCCTTTCTCTTTGGATCCAGTGTTCCAAGCATTTCAACAAAGTTCTATTAAATCTCTCAGGCTGTGGATCTCCTTGAGGATGGTATGGCGTTGTTCTTGACTTCTCGACTTCAAGCATGCTCAACATCTCATGTATAAGAAGACTTTCAAAATCTCTTCCCTGATCACTATGCATTCTTCAGGGCAGGCCATAATGGATGAAGTACTTCTCCCACAACACTTTTGTGACCATGGACGCTTCCTGATCCTTCGTGGGAAAGGCTGGAGCATATATGGTATAGTGATCTGTAATAACCAGGACATTTGCTGTGTTACTGGAATCTGGTTCAATTGACAGAAGATCCATGCAGACAAGACCCAAAGTTCCATCACTATGTTTATGAGAAAAAGGAGCAACTCTCTTGGGTAGAGTCTTTATCTGAATACAGCGAGCAAAGGACTTGCAGTAGTCTTCAACATCTGGTTTCATACGTGGCCAATAGAAACGGTCTCTTACTAATTCATGTCTTGTTGAATCCCAGATGACCTGAGTCATCGTGTAGTGACTTCAACACCACTTCTCTGACCATCTCTGGCAGAAGTTTGATAGAGTTGACGACACCTCACCAATGCAGCGATTTTCTTGTTGAGACATTGACAGCTCAGATAGGCTCAACCTTGGGAGCTGATGAGCACTCAACGTAGTCAGGTTGCAGTATGCTTGAGGAACAGCATGCATGGAACCATCCAATTGGTCAATCACTCTGTCTTGAGATAATCAATGAGTCGGTCTGATCACTGTAGACATCAGGCACATAGCGCTCACGCCTGATGCAGGAATATGTCTACAATCTAGTTTCATTTCAGGTTTCTCATGTGGATGACAGAATAAAGAGTCGGAATCAATGTTCTGTTTTCCTGGCCTGTACTTCAGACTAAAGACATACAGAGCATTTGGAAAGTATTCAGACCCCTTTACTTTTTCCACATTTTGTTACGTTACAGCCTTATTCTAAAATGGATTACATTTTTTGTATCACTCTACACACAATACCCCATAATGACAAAGCAAAACGTTTATTTTTTAGCGAATGTATAAAACATTTAAAAATGAAATATCACATTTACATAAGTATTCAGACCCTTTACTCAGTACTTTGTTGAAGCACCTTTGGCAGCGATTACAGCCTCGAGTCTTCTTGGATATGACGCTACAAGGTTGGCACACCTGTATTTGTCGTATGTTGCTGCCATGCTATGTTGTTGTCTTAGGTCTCTCTTTATGAAGTGTGGTGTTGTCTCTCTTGTTGTGATTTGTGTTTGGTCCTATATTTATATATATATTTTTTTTAAATAAATAAATGGCGAATATCCAGTTGCTTTAATTTTTTTGTAAATAAGAATTTGTTCTTAACTGACTTGCCTAGTTAAATAAAGGTTAAATAAATAAATAAATACATTTGGGGAGTTTCTCCCATTCTTCTCTGCAGATCCTCTCAAGCTCTTTCAGGTTGGATGGGGAGCGTCACTGCCCAGCTATTTTCAGGTCTCTCCAGAGATGTTTGATTGGGTTCAAGTCCGGGCTCTGGCCTCCTGCGTTGTCTTGGCTGTGTGCTTAGGGTCGTTATCCTTTTGGAAGGTTAACCTTCACCCCAGTCTGAAGTCTTGAGCGCTCTGGAGCAGGTTTTCATCAAGGATCTCTCTGTACTTTGCTCCGTTCATCTTTCCCTCGATCCTGACTAGTCTCCCAGTCCCTGATGCTGAAAAACATCCCCACAGCATGATGCTGCCACCACCATGCTTCACCGTAGGGATGGTGCCAGGTTTCCTCCAGATGTGAAGCTTGGCATTCAGGCCAAAGAGTTCAATCTTGGTTTCATCAGACCAGAAAATCTGGTTTTTCATGGTCTGAGAGTCCTTTAGGTGCCTTTTGGCAAACTCCAAGCAGGCTGTCATGTGACTTTTACTGAGGAGTTGCTTCCGTCTGGCCATTTTACCATAAAGGCCTGATTGGCGGAGTGCTACAGAGATGGTTGTCCTTCTGGAAGACTCTCCCATCTCCACACAGGAACTCTGGAGCTCTGTCAGAGTGACCATCGGGTTCTTGGTCACATACCTGACCAAGGCTCTTCTCCCCCGATTGCTCAGTTTGGCCGGGCAGCCAGCTTAAGGAAGAGTCTTGGTGGTTCCAAACTTCTTCCATTTAACAACGATGGAGGCCACTGTGTTCTTGGGGACCTTCAATGCTGCAGAAACGTTTTGGTACCCATCCCCCTTCCCCAGATCTGTGCCTCGACACAATCCTGTTTCGGATCTCTACGGACAATTCCTTCGACCTCATGGCTTGGTTTTTGCTCTGACATGCACTGTCAACTGTGGGACCTTATATAGACAAGTGTGTGCCTTTACAAATAATTTCCAATCAATTGAATTTACCATGGGTGAACACCAATCAAGTTGTAGAAACATCTCAAGGATGATCAATGGAAACAGGATGCCCCTGAGCTCAAGTTCGAGTCTCATAGCAAAGGGTCTGAATACTTATGTAAATAAGGTATTTCTGTTTTCTATTTTAAATAAATGTGCAAACATTTCTAAACCTGTTTTTGCTTTGTCATTATGGGGTATTGTGTGTAGATTGATGAGGGAAAACATGTATTTAATCCATTTTAGAATAAGGCTGTAACGTAACAAAATGTGGAAAAAGTCTGAATACTTTCCGAATGCACTGTAGGTGGACAATGCAGCAAGCCAGAAACAAAACATGTTTTATTATTAACTGAAACAATATGTTTCTCCTGTCTTGAATGAAAAGGTCATATTTTGCAATCTCCCAAAATAAATCAGATCCCTAACGAGAGCCTATCCTCTCCATCCAGTAGTGGAACGAGATTGCATGAAGATGATGTACGCTGTAATGAAATACATCAGAATGTAAACCGGGCATTATGCTTTCTTCCTTTCTTGGCTGAGGGAAGGCAACCATGCAGGAGTTGATTCAATGGGTAACTCACTTTTGAGTAATCTTTCACAAACCATTTGTAATACCCACAGAATCAGAGGAAAGAGCATGGAGCAGACACAGTGTCTGGTCTCGGCCATGTGGTTACTGCTTCGATTGTTTATGGATCTGTAGCCACTCCATCCTGGGATACTATGCGTCTAATATAGTTGACTGATGTTCGGCAGAATTGACACTTGTCCAAAGACAACTTCAGTCCTTCTTCTTTCAAGCGATCCAACACTTTGAGAAGCCTTTCTTCATGTTCTTCCAGTGCCTTTCCGAAAGACTATCAGGTCGTCTTAGTAGACTAGAACTTCGAGCAGGTTCATGTCTCAATCAGTCTGTTCAATAACACATTGAAAAGTTGCCGGTGCTCCAGAAACCCTGCGGCATCCTCTCAAACTGATAGAATCCCACCTGACATTTGAAAGCAGTCTTCTCTTTGTCAGCTTCACTCATCGGAATTTGATAATATCCACTTCTGAGATCCAACACACTGAACCATTCGCTTCCATTCAAACTGGTCAGGGCGTCTTCAATCCGTGGAACTACGTATTGGTCAGGAACTGTATGTCTGTTGAGTGTTCTGTAATCCACACACATCCATATGGTTCCATTCTCCTTCCTCACCACCACAATCAGCGACGCTTAGGGGCTTCTCGATGGTGAGACGATTTCAGCATCTTTTAGGTTCTTCAGATGTTTTGTCACATCTTCCATGTCCACTGGGGCCAACCGTTGTGACCTCTCCCTAAACTGTGTGTCATTAGTGACTCTGATGGTATGGTGAGTACTCTTGGAACAACCAACATCAAACTCATTAGTTGGAAAAAACGTATTTTCTTTCCATCATCTTGTCAGTTAACTCTTCTTCCATTGTTCAGTTACAGGTGAATCACCAAAATCGAATGAAAGAGTCAGCTTCTCAGGTAGGTTTCGCTTACCCTCCTCAGGTTCAGCAGGAACAGGAGCTACATCTACAGGAAACAGGTAAGCAATGGGCATGATCTCCCGCGACGACACATTCCTGACTATAACTGTTATTCTTCTACACGACACAGCCATAGACGTCTGAATTTCAGGTCTCACAAGAAGTTATTCTGAAAACCAGGAACCTTCTCGAAACTGGGATTCTTCAGGTCTATCCACCAGGATGTCTGTGAGAACCATACTGTTCCTCTTTTCTGGTCATTAACATCAGTTGATAGAGATAGAGACTTCACCTTTCATGGCCGGGTCTGGACATACCAGCACAAGTGCTTCATTGGTCTCCGCTACACCTACTGCTGATCCTGAAAACTCCAACTTCAGCGACAAATAGCCATCATAGGGGTATTGCTCTGAGCTAAGGACCCAAATATCCAAGTGTTCAATGGGCTTTAATGGTAGATGCGTCAAGTACTTGTTGTAAAATTACCTGTAGAGTAGAGTAATCTGAGACCCACTATCTAATAATGCTTTAACATAGATGCCTTCCATCTGTACAGCAACAACAGCGCTAGGGCCCACTAAACCGGTAGGTTGTATGTCTTCACCGGGACATCAGGCCGCTCCTTTACTGGATCCCTCTGTCATTTCTCATGCCTGTTTCTGGCTGATCAGACTCTTGTTGACTTTCTTAAAATGTTATTCGCGCTCACGTTCTCGTTTGAAGTGTCCACCCTCTCCACATTTATAGCAGACGATACCAGGTCTGCCTTCATCCTTGGTAGGACCTTGAGATGGATCAGCGTTCTTCTTTCTGACTTTGACAGTGGAATCTGACTTCTGAGTGGACGTGTCAGTCTTACCTGTGGTGACAGCAGCAGACCTAAGACAAGTCATCTCAGTTTTCAAGCCACAATTATTTTCTCAACAGCTCAATGTCACTGTTAGATTCTGTGGTTGCAGCAGCAACTGGAGTGACAGCTGATGACATCACAATACTTGTGAGAACAGTCCTGTCTTGAATCATATCTTCATCCTCCCTTATCTCGTGAAACAGCTCTGAGAAGGCAGTTGGATCACGCAGCTTGTAGGTCATCTGTATGCGAAGAGCAACTATGTCGTGTGACAGTGCATCTCTCACAACCTGTTCAATGCGTTTGTGATTCTTCTCAGACAGTTAAATTCCTCCTTTGCGAAACACACCATGCAGCAGTTTATTTAATCTCAGCAGATATACAGAAAGCTTCTCTCCCTCATTCTGGAACGTGTTTCTGAACCTTCCCATCAGATCAGTTCCACTCTCAGTGGTTTCGAATGCAGTTTCAAGAGCATTCATGTAATCAATAGCAGTAGCTGTGGGAATCCCAATCTTCAAAAACCTCACAATGTCAGCAGCAGGACCCTTTAGACTTTTAACTATTCTCTGCTTCTTCACATTTTTTGTACATTGTCTGTTCAGCCCAAGCATCATATTCCTCTTCTCCACTAGGAGTAGGATTCACACCAGAAAACATGCGTAGCTCCCTCAGTTGCTTAACCTGCCATTGAGAGCCTTGACCAAAATGACAATGACCCACTCTTTCTGTGAGCCAGCACAGCCTGTGTGTGTGTGGAGGGGGGTCAGATTTTTTTTTTTTTTAAATAACCTGGATTAGGGCCAGACTAGTTACCATGGGCGGTGTGTTCAATAGGGCGATATGGGCGACGCACTGCCAAACGGGAAAAGGAAGGGATTTTTTTTCTAATCAATTATATCATGGCAACAGTAGTTCAGTGTTCACGTCTGATATGCCAGCCACTAAATGTCCAATCAGGCTAAAGTCGTGCTTCAAATGTCCCCGCCCGTTTTGGGGCGATTTCAGTCAGGTTGAAAATCGCCCAGAAGTCTCTCATAGCCTCTAATGTAAAATATTTTTTTTTCAAATTTCTGAGCTTTCAATACATTCTCTATGGGTGTCTGAGGGCTTGCACTTACGCGCTTTCGTCATACGTAACGTAACGTAACCATGAACGGCAGACAGCAACGCTTGGACAGCGACTGGTGTAACCGACATGCACCATCTTTCAGAAAAGATTAAGAAAAATGAGCTGTCAAAGACCCACATTGATAGCTGTTTGAGATTGTCTGCTTTGGTGAGAGTGAATATTGCCACTCAACTGGATGAGGGATACAGGCTAGCTGTCCGCCGCCACAACGATGAGGTTAGCAACAGCAGAGTCGTGAACACTGTCTACGAGAATCGAGACGACCTCATAGAATGTTTTGAAGCCATCCGGACGGGTTCATTGGGTTCATTTGACCAGCCCACCGTACCAGAAGCTACAGAATAAGGACATCGATGCTGTCTTTATCAAACGTGCCCTCGACAGCTTCGCAAGCAGTGTGCAGGCCATAAGGTAAGATAAAGATTAAACAATATCATTCGATCTTTCTCAAAGCAGAGCTTTATTTGAAAATGTATGCATGAAAGGAGACTGCATTTGTGTTTGAAATTACATTATTGTCATTATATATGGCCAGTGGTGTAATCTATCTTATTTTATATACTATGTGTACTGTACAGTGGTGCTCATAAGTGTATGAACACATTCTAAAGCTGACTAAAAAGAGGAATAAAAAAATAAAAAAATCATCTTTTGGAAATTGATCTTAATGACTTAATTAAAAAAGTTGGAAAATCCAACCTTTAAGGACACCAATTTTCTTTTCTTTTTTATTCCTCTTTTTAGTCAACTTTAGCATGGGATCATAAGCTTATGAGCACCACTGTATACTGTGCTGAACATCCAGGCTATGTGAGACACAAAGGCTAACTTAAACACTAAAGACTTTATGCATCCCTGCCCATTTTAAGTGGAACTGAAGTATTTGTACTATACATGGATACATTGCATATACCTGTGCATCACATAGACAACAATACTGTACAAAGCCAACAAACACATTGGTCTGTTTGCCTTCAGGGACTCCTCTCAACAGCAGCTGCAAGAAGCAACAGGAGCCAAAAGACCCAGAACAGCTTTGAGAGAAGAGGAGAAGCAGAGGCTGTCTGAAGAGGTCTGCAACACCATCCTGGATCACACCAAAGAAAGGTTCTCTTTCTCTGGCCACCTTGTGAGTGCTACCTTACTGCAAGCAGACATGTTTGAAAGGTACTGCCATTCAAAAAAATAAAAAATCTGTTCATGTTCATTTTTACAAATCTATACAATTGGCCAGAATATGGTTGTTCATATTTACAAATCTATACAATTGGCCAGAATATGGTTGTTCATTTTTACAAAGCCATACATATTGTTTATGCAGTGTTGAGGAATGTGAAAGAACACCCTTGATTATTTTTACTGTGATAACTTATTTTGCTTTTGTAAGCCAACACTTTTGAGATCAGTCAATAAATGCTTCTGGTATTGACTTATATGCTGCCCCTGTCTTCATGTTGTTGCTGGACATATCTTTTTAAAAATGTGTGTAGGTCACCTAAATCATCAGAAAAATTGCCCCTCCTGAGAATTTTTTCAGGAGCCGCCACTGCTAGTTACCATCATTTTCTCACATTGCCATTGACAGTTTTTTCTATTGTCTCTTTTTGGTCCATTTAGATTGTTAATGCAGATTGTATACAACAATTTTTTTTGAATGTTATGGTTAAAAAAAAATATGTTTTACTGTGACTTGTTGTAGGCTCCTAAGTGGACCATAAGGTTAAAAACCAAACCAAACTTAAGAAAACGAAAATAAAAAAACTCTGCCAGAGTGTCTCTTTTGGGTCACTTTTGCCAGTCCCAAGCCCGGATAAAGGAGGAGGGTTGGAATTGTGACATAAAACAAAAACAAGGATCGACAGAAGAAAGCTCATTTGTAGTTCTAAACATATTTAGGGTGTTTTTTACTCACTTTTTGTCTCTCCCACGAGGTTATTCCTCTCTCCTACAGCATCCCATCACAATTACATGCACAAGGCAAATTATGCAAATTAGGTGATGACGTCATTTAGCGACTTCTAGCGACTTTTAGGACAGCCAATAGCTACTTTCCTTACTGAGGAGTTGGCAACACTGCCACTATGGCGCCGCTGATAGAGGATGGCTTTTGAGAATGTTCATAACAATGGAATGACGCGACTGAGTGACGGATGAATAAGGTACTTTTTTGAGCTCTCCTAGCTGTGCCGTTGAGGAAGAGGAACTAGAGCAAGCACACTTGTAGTTGTTTTGTTTGGAACACAACCCTGCATCCCCACCATCACACAGCAAGAGCTACCTCCAGATTTTAGCTAGCTAACGTTGGCATTGCTGACTATTTTTGATTAACTTTGCTAGCTAATGACAACATTGACATTTGTCTAAAGTAAATTTTACAACATGATGATGATGGCACAGTTGTTTCCTACTAAATATGTGCCTACTTTAGCAATGTCATCATGTTCCCAAGCCCCTGTAGTGTAATTTAGACTAAACAGTCATTAGCCTACGTTCTACTTTGGCAGCAACGACATGACCGAGTGATGGAGGTGCAATCAATGAATAAGATTCCAATACAAGAATCCAATAGAAAAATCGTATCCGATTTTTGAGCCAGTCCTATTGGACTCCTATGGGATTCTATCCTATAGGATTTTTTGTTATAGGATACTATAGGATTCCAATTCAAGAATCCAATAAAACAAATCCTATCAGATTTTGGAACCAGTCCTATTGGACTTGTATAGGATTCTATCCTATAGGATGTCTTATAGGATTAAATCCTATAGGATAAAATCCTATAGCATAGGTTCCAAAATCTGATTGGATTTTCTATTGGATTTTTCTTATTGGAATCCTATAGGATTTTTTGACTAGGGTAAAACGGCATTCGCACGCATTATGCTCTTATGCTCTTGATGATTGCTAGGCAGCGCCCGTTCCTAGGCTTTTACCATCCTCAAGGCAGTTCTAAACTTTGCGAGGCATTCGCCCATCACGTCGCATAGCCCACCACTATATGTACTGTTTTCTTAAACACATATTGGATGGATCCATAAATAATTACTGTGGGAATTAATATCACTGAATGACGAGAATATTGGAATAAAGTAGGATAATGCAATTGAAAGCATGTATCAAATTGTTGCTTCCTGAAACTCCCAAAGTCATCCAATCGTTATAATTTATTTGAAGCAATAGCCTACCTGCGTGTGGTCAACTAGATAATTTCAGCACTGTTTTGATTGGGACAGCACCATCCTCCTGCTTTGAGACAAGTGTGGGGACTCGTCTTGATAAATCAATCAATGTCATATTTTTGTTTTCATTTAATCCCAGTTTGGATATTTGGTTACAATTAGGCTGGGGAAATGTTAGCTAAGTTGAGGTTACTCTTACAAAAAAAACACATGAAAACATCACGTGAAAAAAAACGTTTTTGTTGTGGAAATTTTAATGAGTCAGACGTGCTTTTTGGACACGTGAAGTTTGAGTGTTTTTCCCTCATGTAAAAAAGAAAATTCCTGACATAACATTTTTTTCACGTTTCTTTTTCACCACCTCCAACCACAGCTGGTCTCCCATCCATGGACCGACCCTGCTTAGCTTCAGAAGCAAACCATCAGTGGTACGCAGGGTGCTATGTTGCTGGAATCAATTTTTAAAAAGGCAGCGAAAGAAAAGTCCTGGGTAACATAACCAAAGACAGGGAAAATTGAAGGAAAGAGGGAGGCGTTTTATTGAACAGTATGAAAAAATATATAATGTATGCACTCACTAACTGTAAATCGCTCTGGATAAGAGCGTCTGCTAAATGACTAAAATGTAATGTAAATGTTATGAGTGCTATTCTACAAATTTTTCCCTTGGTAGCAATTTTTTGTGCCTTTTTCCCTTGGTAGCAGTTTGTGATTCTGTAGCCCGACCTATGATAATTAACTTAATACAATATAATGGGGAATATGGGTGCGGTTTCTGTGTTCCGAAAGGCACAGCTGTAGAGAAACCAGTTCAGGTTGCGAACCCAGAACTCAAAGTCAGACAGATGTACTTGTTGCAAATGCAATGGAGACGCTCCTGTAATGGGTGTTAAGGGGCCGTCTGTTTTGTCACTTTTGACATCCTTTGATATGGTTCAAGGAAGCGTGCCTGATTACATGCACTCAGTTCTTCTTGGGGTGGCAAGAACAATGACGTCGTTGTGGGTTAATAGTAAGTACCACGAAATGCCTTGGTACTTAGGGAATGTGTCATTCAATGTCCTTCTCTGCCTTCATCTGGACTACTGTGGGCCCATTCAGCTTTTGTTTTTGTAACTTGCTTGATATGATTAAAAGCACTCAGGGCAAGCCCATGAAAATGTGTAAATCATTTTGGTTGGAGAAGGCACTACCACTTTACGGGAAATCAATTATGGAAAATGTGATGTTTGAATGTAAAGATGACTTTGAGGCTCTGGTGAACCCGAACACACTGTAAAACATGTTGCAAGATCTGAGGGTGTGAGTAATTTAGGATGACCACTCATCAAAACAGTAGAGGAAGCTGATTTCCTAGCACTGCATAATGTGACTGATCATCTGCAGAAAAAGTGAGTTATTACAACAGGGTAGTTGTTAATGCGGAGGTCATTCACTCAAGCTCTAAAGAGACTAAAATAAACTCTCACACAGTCATACTCAGAGATGAGGAGAACAGTGCATTCGCTGTAAAGAGGTTAATTGTAACAGATGTAGGAACTGGTTCCAATTGAGTTTTTAAAGCACACCTACTTCTCAGCAGTCCCAAACCCAGATAATTTCTACCCTGTGAGGTAAATCTTGGGACACAGTACAGCCATTCCCAGCTTCTGAAATAAAACAAAAGTGTTTATTTTTGTCCGTGCGAAAATTACATGTTGACTATATTGTTTGATATCTCAACCACTATGAGGTAATCACATGATTGAGATTTAGGACAACCGTACAACAGCATGTCCATGATGACGTATGACTCAAACAGCTTTATCAGATGTGAAGCAGGGCTCAAAATTATAGACGTACCTTTTTTCCTTTTTCTTTCTTTACCATTCTTCCAGAATCTTCCCAAAGTTCATTTTCAACCCTTCCAAACTGAGCATAAACCGTCCGTGCTTTCTTTTTCAACATGGGTCTAGACTCTAGGTCATTCACAAAGCTTTAAAAGTAGGCTAACTGTAGGCCTATAGGCTGAGCTGTTAACTGAGACAGAAATTCACATTGTAATATTTTATGTAACTCATTGTGTGCATTACGGCCTAATTAGCTCAATGGATTGCTTCCCAAATATTATGTTTTCACTCCTCATCGTTAGAAGGTTGTATCTCAGCCTCTGAATGTCATAGAGATGAGCCAAAGATATCCCCATGTGCAATAAGAATCACACCTTTCTCATCTTTCTCTAGCCTAAAGCATTGCTGAGTTAAGCATCATTAACATGCTTTATATAATCAGAAGGCAATTTTTCCTCTTCAAAATGTTAAACTAACAAGGGGTATGGTTTTTGCCCTTTTCTTTAACAAGGGGGAATTGCATATCCCCCACAAACCCCCTCCATTTGAGCCCTGGTAGTAACACAATTTCTGTAGTAGTAATACACATCCTGTAGTAGTAGTAGTAGTAGTAGTAGTAGTAGTAGTAGTAGTAGTAGTAGTAGTAGTAGTAGTAGTAGTAGTAGTAGTAGTAGTAGTAGTAGTAGTAGTAGTAGTAGTAGTAGTAGTAGTAGTAGTAGTAGTAGTACACTTTTTGTAGCAACTTAATACTTTTATGGTTTATATCTTTGGAGATCTACTATTTGGTGCAAACATTGATTGAAGTGCAAATCTAGATTTTGAAAACCTGTCACATTTAAGTGCAATTGACCTATGTCTGCAACCAACTTTTAATAATTCACAGATTACTATACACAATTCTGGTTTAGAGATACATTCACAATAAAACATTTAATATCCAACAGATGAAGGTTAAAGGGGCAATCAGTGTTGCTATGTCCATTTTTTGGAGTTATAAATTAATGATATGTACGCATTGATTCTTGAAGAATATAACCTATAAATGTCCCATGAGCTTAGTTCAACTGTCGTACCCCATCAGAACCCAACATATAAGCTTGTTTTACTCCAATGTTTTGTAAACATTGTCCTTCCATCCATAGCTCTGTCTATGAATATGAGAGTGGTTACATTTCTCCAGCCCATCCCTCAGTTTTTACCAAAAAGGGGACAGGCAGTACACTTTATTATTGTTTCAACTGCTGATTGGCCCTTTAAGGAACAATGTCTAATACTCCTTTAGGATTGTCCACTTTATTGACACATTGAAGAAGCAACATTTATGAAACATATCTAAACAAAAATGACTGTACATATTAATTACAAAAGGTATACAAAAACATCAATAGTTTTACAAGACAAAATAACATGGTAAAAAATGAAAAATACTAAATCAAAAACACAATTGCATAAAGGATGTTCAAAAAGTGGGTTGTCCAATCAAAAATGCATATTTTGACCAATGGATAAAATAATATGTTTATCGTGTAAATAATCCTCTAAGAAAACCTTGTCTCTATCATAATCCTTTCAAAGTTATTGGAGTTTTTATCCTTGTAGGATGGCCAGAATTAGGGTGATTAAATCAATGGTGGCCAGAGAAGAAAAAGTGGTCAAAAATCATGGAAAATTGCATTGCGTCAGCTAGGCAGGATTCTGTGCAAGAATTAAGGCTACTGGCTACCTGACAGGCTCACTTTCACGTTAAACTTGTCATCTTTCTTCTCGAATCTGCAGGACATAAACCAGTATAGAGGTGGCAGGTAGCCAAGCGGTTAAGAGCGCTGGGCCAGTAACCCAAAGGTCGCTGGTTTGAATCCCTGAGTCGATTCAGTGAAAAATCTGCAGATGTGTCATTGAGCAAGGCACTTAACTCTAACTGCTCCTGTAAGTCACTCTGGGTAAGAGAGTCTGCTAAATGACTAAGACGGGTATCTATTTTTGTATACAATTTTCAGATTCATTTGAAATTCCTGTTATTTTTTGAAGATGTTTCACAAAAACAAGTGTACAGTGGGGAAAAAAGTATTTAGTCAGCCATCAATTGTGCAAGTTCTCCCACTTAAAAAGATGAGAGGCCTGTAATTTGCATCATAGGTACACGTCAACTATGACAGACAAATTGAGAAAGAAAATCCAGAAAATCACATTGTAGGATTTTTTATGAATTTATTTGCAAATTATGGTGGAAAATAAGTATTTGGTCACCTACAAACAAGCAAGATTTCTGGCTCTCACAGACCTGTAACTTCTTCTTTAAGAGGCTCCTCTGTCCTCCACTCGTTACCTGTATTAATGGCACCTGTTTGAACTTGTTATCAGTATAAAAGACACCTGTCCACAACCTCAAACAGTCACACTCCAAACTCCACTATGGCCAAGACCAAAGAGCTGTCAAAGGACACCAGAAACAAAATTGTAGACCTGCACCAGGCTGGGAAGACTGAATCTGCAATAGGTAAGTAGCTTGGTTTGAAGAAATCAACTGTGGGAGCAATTATTAGGAAATGGAAGACATACAAGACCACTGATAATCTCCCTCGATCTGGGGCTCCACGCAAGATCTCACCCCGTGGGGTCAAAATGATCACAAGAACGGTGAGCAAAAATCCCAGAACCACACGGGGGGACCTAGTGAATGACCTGCAGAGAGCTGGGACCAAAGTAACAAAGCCTACCATCAGTAACACACTACGCCGCCAGGGACTCAAATCCTGCAGTGCGAGACGTGTCCCCCTGCTTAAGCCAGTACATGTCCAGGCCCGTCTGAAGTTTGCTAGCGTGCATTTGGATGATCCAGAAGAGGATTGGGAGAATGACAATGATCCCAAACACACTGCCCGGGCAACGAAGGAGTGGCTTCGTAAGAAGCATTTCAAGGTCCTGGAGTGGCCTAGCCAGTCTCCAGATCTCAACCCCATAGAAAATCTTTGGAGGGAGTTGAAAGTCTGTGTTGCCCAGCGACAGCCCCAAAACATCACTGCTCTAGAGGAGATCTGCATGGAGGAATGGGCCAAAATACCAGCAACAGTGTGTGAAAACCTTGTGAAGACTTACAGAAAACGTTTGACCTGTGTCATTGCCAACAAAGGGTATATAACAAAGTATTGAGAAACTTTTGTTATTGACCAAATACTTGTTTTCCACCATAATTTGCAAATAAATTCATAAAAAATCCTACAATGTGATTTTCTGGAGAAAAAAAATCTCATTTTGTCTGTCATAGTTGACGTGTACCTATGATGAAAATTACAGGCCTCTCTCATCTTTTTAAGTGGGAGAACTTGCACAATTGGTGGCTGACTAAATACTTTTTTTCCCCCACTGTATCTCTGTGAAATGTCAATGAAGCACTGAGCGTGTGCCAAGCTTTTTATTTTGAAAGCGTTTGACATTTAATTCAGCTTGTGTCATGCTAATTTAGCTTTTTGCGACCCGCATAAACAACTTTGAAGATGACGACCACAAAATGTTAAATCCTCAAAAGTTGTTGCGAGAAACGTGCATCGCTATGTCAACCGATGTATTAGGTTACGAAAATCGACTTTTGGGATATAATGTTAATGATATGTTAGAGAAAGACTCCACTGAACGATTCAGAACATGAATAATCATATTTGTCTTGGTAAAATGCATTTTATGACATAAAGAAGTGACATTTCATCACCAAAGTACGTTTTCACCCACACTGGACAACCTACAAAAAGCAACAAACATAATTGCAGTAGAGTAAAGATGAAAGCCGCAGTAGGGGAACAGCGTCACTGTCTGCCCCACCGACGCTGTTATTGTTTTGTTGCCTTAGCGGAGGTGTGGAGCCTCACACAACATTTAAAAAATGTGCAGTACATATTCTGCTGTTGTATCACGTGTGCAATGATTCTTAAACTCAATCGCAACTTGGAACATTATGGAAGTGCCTCAAACTCGAACTGAAAAAAAGAGAAAAGAAACACAACCTAAGAATAGCATTTCGCTATAAATTGATTATTATGTATGTTATGTATTGTCATAAGAGCCTGGTTGCCAGGTTACTCCAATCCCTCGTCACTTTAACTCTATGGAGTTAGCTATACATCATACTTACTGCATTGGACAGGGAGCTCTAACGGGACATAGTTTCTCTGGCAGAGGTATACAAAAGCAGCAGCTAGCCTACAGGGGGCTCCGGAGGGGCCCAAGACAGAGCCACAATGGCTTCTCTCACACACCGATAAGAACTGGCCTGGGTCCACCTGAGAGAGAGAGAGAGTGAGAGAGAAATAGATAGCTGTTGGCTAAGAATACATCCCGGAGGACCTGAGCCCTAGGACCATGCCTCAGGACTACCTGGCCTATTGACCCTGACCTGTTCACCGGACGGGCTACCTTGTCCCAGACCTGCTGTTTTCAACTCTCTCGCTCAACCTCTAAATGCCCGGATATGAAAAGCCAAGTGACATTTACTCCTGATGTACTGACCTGTTGCAACCTCTACAACCACTGTGATTATTATTTGACCCTGCTGGTCATCTATGAACGTTTGAACATCATGAAGAACAATCTGGCCTTAATGGCCATGTACTGTTATAATCTCCACCCGGCACAGCCAGAAGAGAACTGGCCACCCCTCAGAGCCTAGTTCCTCTCTAGGTTTCTTCATGCCTTTCTAGGGAGTTTTTCCTAGCCACCATGCTTCTACATCTGCATTGCTTGCTGTTTGGGGTTTTTGGGCTGGGTTTCTGTATAGCAATTTGTGACACCTGCTGATATAAAAAGGGCTTTATAAATACAATTTGATTGATTGATTGATTAATGCTTAGGGCTGTCCCCGACTAAAAAATCAATTGGTCAAATTTTTTTAACGTGTATTTTTCCATATATTGCCACATCTTATGTGTTTTAATCAAATCAACTATATTCTCTTAGCTTGTCTGATGCTTTAAGCACACTGTTTGATGAAATAATGAAGACACACAAATTACTAGAGGGAGTCCGACCAGCAATTGATTTGATTGTGCGGGGCCGGGCTCAGACTTGCTGCGCTGTTAAAAAAACTAAACAGCAAGTGACTGTGTGACTGGCACCCGTTGTCTCGCTCTCCTCCCTGCTGCAGCGACCACCACAGAACATCACAGTGTTTATCGCGCTGTCCGTGTTGCTGAAGCTGCAACATAACTACAGCCATTTCCGACTGAAAAGTTCTGTTACCGAAATCCCTCATTTGTTTAGGAAAAACATTCCATATTCCCTCAACCCTTGCTCTCTTTACGTGACACATGTATGCATCGCCTGCACGTGACCAAAGACCTATTCCCACCGGACTAGTATTACTAGAGAACGTTGGTTATGTAATTATTACTCCAGAATGTTCTTTATTCCAGAGTACGATTCGGACGAAATTCGTTTTTTCCAAACTGCCCCCTATAAATTATTTTTGTATTTATTTTTTAATAAATGTACAGTTATGACGGAAGTCTGGAGGTTTTTATTCTAGGCGTGAAGATGCAGTATTTCAACAAGCCACACTGATAACTCCAGCTTGGTTCCCAAGTTTCAAAGCCATACCAGACCATCTTTGGTAGAGTGTTGCCATAATACTTGAATTGAGGAAGTGTGATCATTAGGATAGTTTTGCGATCGGCAGTACATCCTAAATGCCCCCCAGCCTTCAGATGTGAGTTAACAGTGCAATTGCACTTGAGGTGTGTTTTAAGGCAATGGATGAGAAAGTTAATTTATCATATCCAAATGTTTAGGTCAGCTGTATGCTGCTTTGCGATCTATTAACAGCAAGGGTTGCATTAAATAGGCTCAATATTTTTTACTTATGCATTTGCCAATATTCAATTCATATGCACAAAACATATCAACAAAAGCATTCACTGTAAAAGTTGATAGGCTACATGTAGGCCATTCATATATAGGCTATGCGCAGCACTTCAGTTTATCCAATCAGTTATTGTTTTCTTGCGCAAACCGCAAGCAACACCTGTCAAACTCAGACATTTATCTCAAAACACAGGTATGTCGATTTGCACGGGACTAGTATTATCAGAAGACCTTGGAGTTCGCCAAAAAACTGTATGTTATTCTGGCTGGAATTGTCACTCTCCTGCCCTGTAAAAATTACTGACATGTCAGATTCGGACGGGGCAAAGATTACAGATGTGGTGTTTTGTGCTGGCGCACACAATTACATTACCCGACCTCCCCCAGTAAAATAAATCACATCTGAATAGGGCACAATAGGGCCTGACCTATAGCATATCTTAATCACATCAATAAATTGGCTATAACAAACTCTGGATGCGCTCTTAGGCCTACAGCTCAATGGTGGTCATACAAGGCTGCTATACTAAGCCTACTAATGATAATGACATTACTTATTATTATAATGATGATCATAATATTAATAATAACAATAAGAAGGAGATCAAGAAAAATGAGTGTTATTATTATTATAAATATAATAAATATACTTTTTTGGAAAATGTTGAACAGTGTAAACACTAAATTAATGATAATTAATAGCAGAGAGGCTGTTCTAACGAAAAAAGTGTAAAGTCTTTATTACAAAGATTAAAAACAGCCTAATTTGTGAAATTGTTTACTTGACCAGTCATTGCGTGAGGCTTGGTGCTCACGGAATCAGTAGGCTATTAAACAAACACTCAAATAGGCAACAGAAGCAGGATCTGTCTTATTTCTGTAGATACTGTATATTGATGATTTTTAAAGCCAGGCACATTTAACAGCTATTGATTATACAGTTGAAGTCTGAATTTTACATACACTTAGGTTGGAGTCATTAAAACTTGTTTTTCAACCACTCCACAAATGTCTTGTTAACAAACTATAGTTTTGGCAAGTCGGTTAGGACATCTACTTTGTGCATGACACAAGTAATTTTTCCAACAATTGTTTACAGACAGATTATTTCACTTATAATTCACTGTATCACAATTCCAGTGGGTCAGAAGTTTACATACACTAAAGTTGACTGTGCCTTTAAACAGCTTGGAAAATTCCAGAAAATGATGTCATGGCTTTAGAAGCTTCTGATAGGCTAATTGACATCATTTGAGTCAATTGGAGGTGTACCTGTGGATGTATTTCAAGGCCTACCTTCAAACTCAGTGCCTCTTTGCTTGACATCATGGGAAAATCAAAAGAAATCAGCCAAGACCTCAGAAAAAATATTGTAGACCTCCACAAGTCTGGTTCATCCTTGGGAGCAATTTCCAAACGCCTCAAGGTACCACGTTCATCTGTACAAACAATAGTATGTAAGTATAAACACCATGGGACCACGCAGCCGTCATACCGCTCAGGAAGGAGACGCATTCTCTCCTTGAGATTAACGTACTTTGGTGCGAAAAGTGCAAATCAATCCCAGAACAACAGCAAAGGACCTTGTGAAGATGCTGGAGGAAACAGGTACACAAGTATCTATATCCACAGTAAAACGAGTCCTATATTGACATAACCTGAAAGGCCGCTCAGCAAGGAAGAAGTCACCGCTCCAAAACCGCCATAAAAAAGCCAGACTACGGTTTGCAACTGCACATGGGGACAAAGATCGTACTTTTTGGAGAAATGTCCTCTGGTCTGATGAAACAAAAATATAACTGTTTGGCCATAATGACCATCGTTATGTTTGGAGGAAAAAGGGGAATGCTTGCAAGCCGAAGAACACCATCCCAACTGTGAAGCACGGGGGTGGCAGCATCATGCTGTGGGGGTGCTTTGCTGCAGGAGGGAATGGTGCACTTCAAAAAATAGATGGCATCATGAGGAAGGAAAATTATGTGGATATATTGAAGCAACATCTCAAGACATCAGTCAGGAAGTTAAAGCTTGGTTGCAAATGGGTCTTCCAAATGGACAATGACCCCAAGCATACTTCCAAAGTTGTGGCAAAATGGCTTAAGGACAACAAAGTCAAGGTATTGGAGTGGCCATCACAAAGCACTGACCTCAATCCTATAGAAAATGTGTGGGCAGAACTGAAAAAGCGTGTGCGAGCAAGGAGGCCTACAAACCTGACTCAGTTACACCAGCTCTGTCAGGAGGAATGGGACAAAATTCACCCAACTTATTGTGGGAAGCTTGTGGAAGGCTACCCGAAACATTTGACCCAAGTTAAACAATTTAAAGGCAATGCTACCAAATACTAATTGAGTGTATGTAAACTTCTGACCCACTGGGAATGTGATGAAAGAAATAAAAGCTGAAATAAATCATTCTCTCTACTATTATTCTGACATTTCACATTCTTAAAATAAAGTGGTGATCCTAACTGACCTAAGACAGGGAATCTTTACTAGGATTATATGTCAGGAATTGTGAAAAACTGATTTTAAATGTATTTGGCTAAGGTGTATGTAAACTTCCGACATCAACTGTAGATCTAATTAAGTTGGCGTTTCCTCTCTCCTCACTTTTCTTAGACAATAAGGCGAGGGCTGTTTTCTCATCTCCTCATTCTGCTGCTGCCTCCGCTGCATTGTTCTCAACACCAATATGCTGGTTAACCTTGCTATCATGCACATAGCAACATGGTCTAGGAAAAGGCGCCAGTTCAACAGCGCACTGATGTGTTTCTGAACCGTGGAAAGCGACCACTATCCAATGCGGGAGAAAGCATTTGTTATAAAATAATATTATTTGTATTAGTGTTGCACCATTGTTCTTACGTAATATAACCATATACAATTTCAGTAGCATGTCTTAGAGTGATGGACTGTGCCATCCCCACGGCCTCCACAATGGATCAGTCCACTCAGACAGGCGCCAATCAGACAGGTGTCTTGTACACTATGATTGCAAAAATTTTTTTTTGCTACTGCTTGACTAAAGAAATCTCGGTCAGACCAACAGCCTATCGACCAAACAATCGACCAGTCGACTAAATGGGGTCAGCCCTAGTAATGCTACACATTATACACCAAGTGTGTGTGTAAAGCTGTCCTCACCACTCTGAAGCAGGAGCCCAGTGGAGAGTCACGGGCAGAGAAGAGAAAGTCACAGCTCAGAGAGTCGGCAGTCATCTTAGAACAGGGCTCTGCTATCTGTGGGACACCGCCGCACTCAGGACTGATCTGTAGGCAAAAACACATGGGAATGAGAATGAAAAGCACATTCATACATTTTTTATTTATGTAGGAGGCTATAACTGTAAAGCCATAATGTGTCAAATGTGTCTTGTCCTACCTGCCAGCTGTGCACAAAGTCAGCCATGTTGTCAGCCTGGGAGCCATCAGGAAGAGGGAAGTCATTTCCTGCTTCATTGTCATTGGTCCCTAGGACTCCAGTGGACACACCTGCATAGACAATCAAAGACCGTGAATGACATATAGACAGTGAAGGAGTCACTAATTACCTCTGCTTGTCTACTTGAACTAAATACTACTAGCATACACCGGTATAAATATGACATGAGATTCTCTGGGAAAAAAAGCTTTTGGTGGAAGTCCGTACTCAGTAAACCTAAACAGTAATTATTGTTATCAAAAGCGTAATGGTGCGCAAATGTCTTATTTTGAATTACGTTCATACCATGTAGCCAGCCATTCAGAGTCAGGCTGCACAGGTCGAGCGATGGGTCACAAGACACCAGCGCTCCATTCTGATTGGACACCTCAACAACATTCCCCTCTTTCCTGATGACCAATCCATTATCACTGTAGGATGTCTGTGTGCCATGACAATTGGATTTCACCTGCAATAGTAGAAAAATTATATCTGTTTTATCAAATCATCCTTTCAATAATGTCATTATCTGAAATACTGTATAGAGAACAGTGTAAAAACCGTTTATTATAATGTCCTGTACCTCTCCATTGTGGTGGATGGTGACAGTGCTGTTATTCATCCGCACCACCAGAGTGCGCTGTGAGTTGGAGTCTGAACCTAGTAGCACAGTGAAGGAGTCATCCTGAGTGACATCGCGGGCTAGGATGACTGGACACGGGCCTGGCAGCTCATACAGGTGGCCGTCGAACGACACCACAAACTGGTCGGCCACCAACAGAGCTACATCTGGTGAAGGGAGGGAGGGACGGAGAGAGAGAGGGACAGAGAGAGGGATCGGCTAATATCACAAAGGATGGATGAGACCAAAGATGCATTTTAGAGATATTAAAATAACGGACCAATAAATAAATGGCTTTTTCTCAATGAATCTTTCCTCAATTCCTTGCATCCTGTCTCCTCGCCTCCTTCTCAACAGTTTGGGAGGAGAAGGTCCATGGTTGGCAAGCAGATGAGGTGAGCAAATTCAAGGAAACATACATTGAGAAAGAGCCCACGGCTCCAATCCCAATACAAAATGGCGATCTAGCTCACGGCAGAAGGGGCTGTCCATGATCCTCCTCTTGAGGCGGTAGAGCTCGGCGGTGGGTCTGAGGGAGGTGAGGGCCTGCAAGGGCCTAAGGAGCCACTCCTCCAGAAGGACCTCCACCACCCCAAACTTCTCCATCCTGGACCAAGGGCCCCACGCCAGGGGCAGAGGTATCGTTACGGAAACAGCGCAGTCACTGGGGGAGTAAAATATAATAAAATAGATACTTTATTGTCCATTTTTGTAAGAACAGAAATGTGTCTTCTGCCTATCTCAACAAAAACATGCAACAATCATGTTCCTTGTAGCTCAAGTACATGATAAACTCACTCTAGGAAATGTTTAAGGATATTCTTTAATTTAATAAAAAAATAATGAGGTTAACAAACAGAAACGGAAGCTCTAGTAGAGTTCAAACCTTGCGGAGAGTTTGTACACCGAGGCCAATCTTCTTCTGACCCCCGCCAAGGCTACTGCCAACCTCAACTCTGCCCAGTGGGCAGTCTGATGGCTCACCTGGTACAAATATGCAAGCGTAAATTGCCAGAAATAAACTTCGTTATTCCTACAACCACACAACTCTCTCCAAAATGGCTGCCATACCAATCGGTCATTCCCCTTTTCTAGTATAGTGTCTCAATCCACTATAAACTCACCACATCCAGGACAGTGCTGAGGGTAGTGAGGGTGAACTGGGCTACGGGTCTGAGATGAGGGTTCTCCAGTAGGGGGGGTAGGAGCTCCACCAGTCTGTCTGTCCACATGGACACAGCCTCCCTCCATACAGAGTCTACCTTCTGGCCTGTCACATCATGGTACGCCCCGGCTATAGTGGCCAGTGGTCCTGGGAATGGGGATAATGGAGGTGGTAAAGTTAGAAGGTGTAGGTATGTACTGTACACGCATATGCACACACAGAGACACAAACACTCACTGAACCTCCATAAACTTGTCAACTCAGGTGAGTGACATTACCAGACTGATAGCATAAACCCTAGTGGTTAGGTTAAGATAAGTTTATGACAGGGTTAGACTCCCAACGATAGGTCAAAGGTCACCCACTTCTGAGCTCATGCTGTCCAAGCTGAGAGGCGTGCTGTAGCAGGAGGAGGAGGCGTGGCAGGCAGTGGGACAGAGCGTGGCGTAGTCGGCTGGTCCTCCAGGAGCCCCACGCTCCTCCCTCTCTCTGCCCCAGCAGGGTCTCTGTTCTCTGGGTAAAACGTAGGGCTGCGCCACTCAGGTCCTGAAGCAATTCAATGTCCTTAGACTAGTGGCAGGAGGATTACAGGGCATAATTGTTAGAAAGCTATTAAGAAACATTAGTGGATTAATCTATGGAGTACTAACATTTGATTTTGACAGATGCTCTTTTCCTGAGCTACTTAATAATACAATTAGTGCATTCAAGTAAGGGTCTATGTATTCAAGCATTCAAGTAAGTCATATACCACGGATGTAAATTAATTTCCAAAGCAAACCTGCAGGCCAAATTCTGTCAGGAGTTGCTGTAACGTCTGCACTCTCTCCAAGATCTTATTCCTCATCTGAGAGCCCAAATGGTGGACCTGAGCCTGGAGACGGCATTGAAATAGTGGGATAATCAGGAAACTGGTTTCAGGAAGTCTGGTAGGATGTCTCATGTTTTCATGAGACAGATCAACGGTCGCTTTCTACTGGGTGTAAATCTCTTACCTCCACTGCCAATAGGCTCTCTGCACATCCCCTGGCCCGTAACAACAGGCTCTGATTGGCTGTGCCCACGGAGACGGACGTGAGTGACTCAAGCAGAGTCCCGTCCTCTCGTCTCAGTACTTCAAGGGTTAGGCCTAACTTCCGTTGGCCCTCCAGACACAGTGCCACTGTGAGGTCCTCATCTGGTCCTATAGCTGCACACACACACACACAAACACACACACCAAAGACACAATTATGAACACCAGTCAAGTAAAATCTTAGATCATGACATGATCTATTGAGATGAAAGATATACAATGGGCTTGCCTAATATTACTAGCCACAACTTATTTTGTTCTCAATCTTCAAGCCTATATTACCGTTCCCATATCCAGCTGTGGTGTGTAGACAGCGTCCCTCTAGTGCCCCCCTCAGCCACACCTGCTCACTGCGGTCGAGTCTGACCTGGATCTGCAGCCCAGGACCCCGCAGGGAGGAGAGTGCACTGCCCCCTACCTCCACACTCCAGTTACCCACCATAGACTACAGCACAGACAGGCACACAGACGGACAGACACACACACACAGGTAAAAAGGTAAATACTTTACACGGTGCAGATACAGATGGCTATAAACTCTAATGGTATGAACACATGACCTTGCCCCATGCCCTTGCTATAATACAATCATGTATATTACCATATAATACACATACAATGTACATAATAAAGACCATAATGTACATACAGTATATTAAAATAATACCCTGGTAAAGGCTAATAGCAGTGCTCACCTCAGTTACCAGTGATATGTTGGTGCTGTGTGCAGTGGAGGAGTTGGTGAGAGCCAGGCTGAGGCTGCAGTGTGGATGTCCCGTCACAGAGAGACGGGTCTTGGTGTACAGCAGCTCTGCCCCTATGTTCACTCTGTGGTACCCAGACCAGCCAAGAGACTACACATAGATACACACACATACACACACACACACACACAGAGAAAACAACACACTGGTTGTACTAAGTGCTTACTCTGTCTCTGTACAACAGTATAATAATGAAGTTAGGTCGACGATGACCTAACAGGATGACATACTCACCAGGTGTGGGGGACAGAGGCCCACCTGTATGTGGTGCTCCATCCTGTCTCTGAGGTTGGTGTGGAACTGGGCCAGCAGGGTGTGTGAGGGACAGGGGGCGGGAGACACGTTCTCTGCTCCAGCCTCCAGCTGGAGGGTGTGTAGTCCTGTGGCACTCCTCTGTGGAAACACACAACACACACTCTAGAGACTACACTATTAACCCTTTAAATAGAGTAAGATGTATCAATTATTTGCATTCCAAATAACCATTATGTGATCCAGATTAGTGATTTCTCGCACCGATCACCTCCAAAAAAGAATGGTGTGCCTTTATTTAACCAGGTAAGTAATCGAGAACACATTACAATAATGACCTGAATTCAGTACCTGGTAGTTCATGCTTTGTCTGAGGCTCTTGTCACCCCACTTCAGCTCAGCATTCTGGGAGTAGGAGTTCCCTTCCTTGGCCACTGAGACACATCCCTCAACAGCCACCAGGGAAGGGACTACTGCCTGTAGGTCACACAAGCACACACACTCCAGCTGAGCTCCAGATGAAAGATTAGAAAAAACAAAACAAGTCTTGGGTGTAGCATTAAGATAATCTTAAATCGATTGGTAGGCAACGGATGAACAACGTTCTTAACGTTTTGGGAAACACATCCCTGTTAACCTTTATTAACCAGTGGGAACCATCAACAATAGATGGTACTAGAGTGGGAATTTGTACCCACAGACTTAAATAGAACATGCTATTGTGTCTATGGTTGTACCTCTGCAGGAGAGAAGCGGGCACAGGCCTGCCCCCTAGTGAAGCTGTCCAGCCACTGTTGGCTGAGGGTGAGGGAAACATTCACAGGAAATCCACTGTCCCAGGAGACATGGGTCTGAGCTCACAGAGAGAGAGAGAAAGAGAGAGAGACACACACACGTCATAAATCAATTATATTGATACGTGTGTGTGGTGTGTGCACGTGTCCATCTTGCCGGTACCTGATGGTTGCTTCTTTGGTCTGTGGCCGAGGTGTGTGAGATTGTGTGCAGGTAGAGTTGGGAGAGTGTTACGGTGAATGGCTGTCTCAGCTCCATTGTTGTCTCACTACTCTCCCCCTGACCCCTCCACAAGGAGAGAGCTCGAACCTGAACAAACACAAAAACACAATCAGATCCACAGTAACACATTCCAGAAAGACAACATGAAGTACTACAATCATCCTATACAGGCCTATATTGTCTCCTTCAGGCATCCTCTCTGGGGAATAAGGTTGCAAAATTCCCAAAGCTTTTCCAAAATGCCCTGTTTTTTCAAGAATCCCAGTTGGAGGATTCTCATGCAGCTTGAAAAAACAGGGAATGTTGCAACCCTACTGGGGATCAAGCAGTATCCTCATTCATTCATTCGTCCATTCATTTATGAATTCATTCACACATCAATTCATTCCAATGATCCAATACATTGTTGACTCTCAACTCATAGCTCAGTAGTGTAACCAGTCTCACCTCCTCCTGTCTTCCATGTCTGTTCCAGCCCAGCACAACACTGTCCAGTCTACCATGAAGGGAGTGCTCTAACGCCACATCCAGACTGCACCCGCGAGGCACAGACGCAATCTGAACTGAGGACAAGGAAACACGTCACATAGGTAAAGCCTGCAGGTATAATGTTTAATAAGTTCCTATATGTATATATGAGCCTAGATCATGTCTTACAATAAGGCATGATGTTATTATTTCTATCTACATTCCAACAGACTCAAAATAGCGGGTATTTAGTCAGAAGTATTAGTATAAGATGATTTTAAGACAGTATGAGCTGGTTATACATGAAACTGGCCAATAGTGTATAGTACCATTGAGTGTGCGGTCTCCCAGCTGCAGTCCTGGAGGGGCAGCGTAGAGGCCTGCCATGTTGAACTCCTGACTGCCCCACACGGCCCAATGCTGCAGCTGGTGGCTCCAGTTCCTCGCCTCGTACAACATCCTCACTGCAATGTTCCTAGGCAGGGGCTTCAGCTAACAACACAACCAATCGCATGGTCAAACGCAGGGTTGGGTAAGGGGTCAATGACATTTAAATTGAGGAAGTAAACTGAAATTCCGTTTCCAATTTCTTCCAATGTCTCAATTACATTGAGGAACATTTGAATTTCAGTTTAACATCCTAAATTGATCGAATTGACATAAAAACTGACCCCAACCCTGGAAATAAGTACATCACAAAGCATTAGTATGAAAGCTGTGATGGTGGCATGGTAGGAACGGTTATTCAGAATGCATAATCTTAGTGTTTGCAGATGATTTGGAAAGATTCCATTGTTTGCGGATCTGAATGAACTACATATCTGAAGGAACCTAGTCTTCCAACAGACTTTTAAAAAAGCTTACGCCATATTATTTACACCTATCCAGCACCTACAACAATGTTTTTAGTGTGAACTCATAACTAGGAGACAGCTTGTACAGTGAATGGGTGCCTACCTGTGGGTAGGTGTGGTTGAGCTCCAGGGCTTGACGGTAGCCGCCCTCAGTGACAGCCAGCTCCCCCAGAGCCCACAGCTTCCTCCTGCCCGACTGCAGCTCCACCAGCCCCCTGACACTGGAGCCTGACTGGTTCAACTGAACACAGAAACAGGTGAGCTCTGTTAGACTAAGCCACATGTGTCAAACAAAAGGCCTGCGGAGCAAAGATACACTACATGACCAAAAGTATGTGGACACCTGCTTGTCGAACATCTCATTCCAAAATCATGGGCATTAATATGGAGTTGGTCCCCCCTTTGCTGCCATAACAGCCTCCACTCTTCTGGGAAGGCTTTCCACTAGATGTTGGAACAATGCTGCAGGGACTTCAGCCACGAGAGCATTAGTGAGGTCGATCACTGATGGGCGATTAGGCCTGGCTCGCAGTCGGCGTTCCAATTTATCCCAAAGGTGTTCGATGGGGTTGAGGTCAGGGCTCTGTGCAGGCCAGTCAAGTTCTTCCACACCGATCTCGAAAAACCATTTCTGTATGGACCTCACTTTGTGCACGGGGGCATTTTTATACTGAAACAGGAAAGGGCCTTCCCCAAACTGTTGCCATAAAGTTGGAAGCACAGAATCGTCTAGAATGTATATGTATGCTGGTGCTTTAAGATTTCCCTTCACTGGAACTAAGGGACCTAGCCTGAACCATGAAAAACAGCCCCAGACCATTATTTCTCCTCCACTAAACTTTACAGTTGGCACTTTGCATTGGGGCAGGTAGCGTTCTCCTGGAATCCGCCAAACCCAGATTAGTCCGTCTGACTGCCAGATGGTGAAGCGTGATTCATTACTCCAGAGAACGTGTTTCCACTGCTCCAGAGTCCAATTGCGGAGAGCTTTACACCACTCCAGCCGACGCTTGGCATTGCACATGGGGATCTTAGGCTTGTGTGCAGCTGCTCGGCCATGGAAATCCATTTCATTCGCACCGGCTTATCGACTCGTTGTGCAGCCCAGTCAGTCACGCAAAATGGTCTTGAGTGGCAACAAATCTGCCCAATTAGCTGATTCGCTTTTCATACACCCACTTGTGTTGATCCTCCCACTTCTTTCGCCACGCCCACTTCCAGACACACTCCATGTATGCAGATAACCATGGCTATGATTTTACAGCCTGATGCATCTGTGTATTCAACGTCAATTGCGCTGCTTACAGGGGTATTGTCTATACAAGCGGCACTCTCTTAGCCATGCTAGCTTCACCCTCATGTGGGTATTAACAAGCTAGCAAGCAAGTTAGGTATTGCTAGGTATCATCAGCCATTGTGCTTCCATCTATAGCTAGAGGACTCCAGATATCTCCAGGAGTGATAAGTATAATCTGTTGTTGTCTAGTACTGTCTTTTTGATAGCTAGGGCCATCTACTTTAAAGTGCTGTCTGTCTTCCCAGCAGCCTACTTGTTGTGTGAACTGCTGACTGCTCATAACTTGCAGCTGATTGTTGACACATCAACCAGGATTAAGGGGCAGGGCAATATGTGATTGTTGTTCTTCTTCTATGGTATAATGGCGTTCGCAACAATTAGATGTGCGTTCTGCCACCTACTGTGCGGGTGGATAATAAGGATCCCAAAAAGGAAAACATTTCGGTAATAATAAAAAAAAAAAAATTCAAACTACCAAAAAAGAAATTAACTAAACAAAATCAACCTGCTTTTCTGTAAAAAACTCATTTTAATCAGGTCCCAACACAGGCTCCTGTGAGGGCGGGACATTTCCTAGCGACAATAGTCATTGTAGTGCTTCTGCCGTGAAGTCTTGGCGCCCCAAAAACTTCTCGGCTTCTTAGACACTTGTGCTGTACAAATAATCACTGTTAACCTCTTAAGAATCGGACCCTTTATTTCATTTTTAGCCTAAAATGACATCCCCAAATCTAACTGCCTGTAGCTCAGGACCTGAAGCAAGGACATGCAAATTCTTGATACCATTTGAGAGGAAACACTGAAGTTTGTGGAAATGTGAAATTAATGTAGGATAATATAACAGAATAATTAGATCTGGTAAAAGATAATACAAACAAAAAAACATGAGTTTTATATAAAAAAAATTGTTCCATCGTCTTTGAAATGCAAGAAAAAGGCCACAATATAATATTGCAGTTTAGGCGCAATTTAGATAAGTGATACGTTTTTTGTTCTTGTGCACTCTCCTCAAACAATAGCATGGTATTTTTTCACTGTAATAGCTACTGTACATTGGACAGTGCAGTTAGATTAACAAGAATTTAAGCTTTCTGCCCATATAAGACATGTCTATGTCCTGGAAAGTTTGCTGTTACTTACACAGTCATGCTAATCACATTAGCGCACGTTAGACACCGATTCCGTAGAGGTTAACTACCTTCTTCACAATGAGTGTATCCAGATCACCCGATTGACTTAAAACACTTGCAACTGGTTGCAATGCATCCACCACAATATCTTTAACACGGTTCCTTCTTGCCCCTTCGACTCTCTTCACCACCTCCACATAGGAGATCCGCTGCGCAGGGCACTCAAGGAAGTCCGGAGTATGATCCCCACCACAGTTGCAACATTTTCCATTCTCTGATTCTTCAAAATACTTCTCCCGTCTATAAGCATTTGACACGTGACCATATCCTTTACAATTTCCACACTGTAATGGTTTGGACACAAATGCGCTCACCACATACCTCACAAATCCAAGCTTCACATATTCAGGTAGAGTCTCCTCAAACAACAATAATATCGATAGGCTTTTCTCCTTCCTTCCATTTACCAAACGGGTCAGGCGACGTGCACTGACCACTCCTGGGATTTTCTGACTAAGGTACTCATCATCTACAGCTGTAGAAAAAATTAAGAGACCACTGCAAATGTTTCTTAAATCAGCATCTCTACATGTATGACAGCCATTCCATTCCAGTGTCTGTTGAATTCCAACACAGGCACACCTCATTCTACTGAATTAGGTACTGATTAGGTGATCACATGAACCAACAAGGAAAGGTATAAAAACCACTGCTGTGGTCATCACTATCCTCTTGCAATAGGACCAGCTGGATGGCAAAAACAGTGCTAATAGTACCTCAAAAGTAATATTAATCAAAAAATAACTATTGACCATGCCAAAAGAGTTGAAAAGGAAAGTTTTGAGTGAGGAAAAGAAGGGTTCATTTCTGGCATTACTGGCAGAGGGATACAGTGAGCGTCAGGTTGCTTCCATCCTTAACATTTCAAAGACGGCGGTTCATAAGAACAAGGTCAAGCAGCAGACATTGGGGACAACAAAGCTACAGACCGGCAGAGGGCGAAAACGACTCTCTACTGACTAGAAAAAAGCCCTTCATCAATGAGAAGCAAAGAAGAGCCAGGCTGAGGTTTGCAAAAGACCATAAGGATTGGACCGTAGAGGACTGGAGTAAGGTAATCTTCTCTGATGAGTCCAATTTTCAGCTTTGCCCAACACCTGGTCATCTAATGGTTAGACGAAGACCTGGAGAGGCCTACAAGCCTCTGTGACATTTGGTGCAGGATCGGTGATGATCTGGGGGTGCTTCAGCAAGGCTGGAATTGGGCAGATTTGTCTTTGTGAAGGATGCATGAATCAAGCCACGTACAAGGTTGTCCTGTAAGAAAACGTGCTTCCTTTTGCTCTGACATTGTTCCCCAACTCTGAGGATTGGTTTTTCCAGCAGGACAATGTGCCATGCCACACAGCCAGGTCAATCAAGGTGTGGATGGAGGACCACCAGATCAAGACCCTGTCATGGCCAGCCCAATCTCCAGACCTGAACCCCATTGAAAACTTCTGGAATGTGATCAAGAGGAAGATGGATGGTCACAAGCCATCAAACAAAGCCGAGCTGCTTGAATTTTTTAGCCAGGAGTGGCATAAAGTCATCCAACATCAATGTGAAAGACTGGTGGAGAGCATGCCAAGACACATGAAAGCTGTGATTGAAAAATCAGGGTTATTCCACCAAATATTGATTTCATTAGTACTGTGTTGTTTAAAAATGAACATGAACTTATTTTCTTTGCATTATTCGAGGTCTGACAACACTGCATCTTTTTTTGTTATTTTGACCAGTTGTCATTTTCTGTAAATAAATGCTCTAAATGACAATATTTTTATTTGGAATTTGGGATAAATGTTGTCAGTAGTTTATAGAATAAAACAAAAATGTTATTTTTACCCAAACACATATCTATAAATAGTAAAACCAGAGAAACTGATAATTTTGCAGTGGTCTCTTAATTTTTTCCGCAGCTGTATATCCAACAAGACTCCAGCTATAACTCCTTTGGCAGGCGCCCTGCTCCGAAGATCAATACATGTTACTTCTGACTTGAAGAATTCATCCAGATCCAGTGCACACTTCTGCTGTTCTTCATCAACACAATTAACCAAAACAAGTCCGCTTCTAGTCACCTTGATTGAATCCACCTTTCCCACTGCTTTCTTCACAGTCCTCGATATTACAAATGGATTTCCCAAATGAATCTCCTTGTCCAAAAAACGCAGTCCAATTAGAAATGCATTATGGGACCGGTCCTTGTCTTCTACTACAACTTCTGCTCATTTTGTTCCATTCTTTGAATTCACTATTTTCCATTCATTATCACACACTTCACTTGCAGCACTTACAGATTCAAGCACAGTCGCCATTTTCCCCCTTCATGCTGCTTGGCTTCTCTTTGGTGGTTTGCACCTGATTGTTGTAGTTTTTTGTAATCAGTGGCTGTATTGGAGGGGGAGATGTATATAATCTCCTAGGCAATCAGCAATTACTACTGGGAGGTGTGCTCTTCACCTCTGCTAGGCAATTAGCAATTAGTGTTAGTACTTCAGCCTCCCCTGTTTTCGCAGTGTTCTCGTGTCGCCAAATGCAAGACGGTTCTGCCGAGGTATTCAAGGAAGGAAAGAGAGAAAGGCTCCACACCAATCTCTCACTTGAGTATCTTACGTAGTTATTTTCAAATGATCTAATTTATCTTTTTTTGTAGCATTGTCATCTATGTGTATGTTTTCTATATGTCTTCGCTCTTCTTCCTGTAGGCCGGTCAGGAACGCTGAGTACATCTCAGCCTATGCTGCCCTTCAGTTCCTAGACTTTTTGGCCCTGACATGGATCACCCCAGAGAACACTGCTACTCCAGCTACTCTCTCTTCATCTGACTACGTGTTCTCTCATAGTCCGAAAGCATCTGGTCGACACTGTGGTGGCACAGGGCTACTAATGTCTCCTATAATTGAGATTTTCCATCTCCGAATTTGAATTTCATGCTGTCACTGTCACTTGTCCACTCAAGCTTAACATTGTCATATATCACCACCAGGTGCTCTTAGAGAGTTCTTCAATGAGCTTGACATCTTGATAAACTCATATCCTGGCGATGGCTCACCGCTCATCGTACTGAGCGACTTCAATGTCTGCCTTCAATTCATTTCTTTCTACCTCTTTCTTTCCCCTTCTTGCCTCTTTTGACCTCACCCTTTCCCAGTCCTCTCCCACTCACAAGGCAGGCAATACTCTTGACCTCATCTTTACTAGAGGCTGTTTGCCTACTAATCTCATTGCAACCCCCCTCAGGTCTCTGATCACTACTTTGTTTCCTTTTCTGTCTCCCTCTCCTCCAACCCTACCCACTCAGCCCCTACCCAGATGGTCATGCGCCGTCGCAATCTTTGCTCTCTCGTTTCCACTACTCTCTCCTCTTCTATCATCTCTCCCTTCTGCTAAATCCTTTTCCCTCCTGTCTCCCGCTTCTGCCTCTTTGACCCTACACTCCTCCCTTTCCGTATCCAATGACTCTCACTATCCCCTTTCCTCCCGGCTGGCTCGGCAGTCCCCTCCTGCTCTGTGGCTGAGTGATTCATTGCGAGCTTACAGAACAGGGCAGCTGAGAGAAAATCGAAAACTAAACTTCCAGAAGACCTATCATCCTTTCACTCCTTTCTCTCTACCCTCTTTTCCTCTCTATCACCTGCTAAAGCCATTTTCTATTACTCTAAATTTCAAGCTTCTGCCTCTATCCCTAGGAAACTATTTTCCACCTTCTCCTCCCGCCTTAATCCTCCACCCTCTCTCCCACCCTCCTCCTTCTCTGCGGATTACTTTGTCAACCACTTTGAAAAGAAGGTTGACGACATCCGCTCCTCATTCACTGGTCCCACACAGAACTACCCTACGCCTTGACCTCTTTGCCCCTTCTCTCTCCAGATGGAATCCTGTGACTAGTGATGTCCGGCTGCCCGACAACCTGCCCGCTCGACTCCCTCCTCCTTTCCAAAACACTTGACCAACTCTCTCACTATCTCTCTCAGACCGATCTGCTTGACCCTAACCAGTCAGGCATCAAGACGGGTAACTCAACCGAGACTACTGCCAAAGCTGAATCTCTCCTCTGTTCTCATCCTCCTAGATCTAGCCGCTGCCTTCTACACCGTGAACCATCATCTCCTACTCTCCACCCTCTCAGGGCTGGGCATTTCAGGCTCTGCACACTTTTGGATTGCATCCTACCTGGCAGGCCACTCCTACCAGGTGACGTGGAGATGATCTGTGTCTGCACAATGTACTCTCACAACTGGTGTCCCCCAGGGCTCGGTTCTAGGCCCTTTCCTCTATCCACCAAGTCACTCGGCTCCGTCACATCCTCACATGGTCTCTCCTATCATTGCTTTGCAGATGACACTCAACAAGAGGTCTTCACAGGTCCAAAAAGTTGGACCCGTTCCGAAATGGACCTGGGGCTTTCCCACCTGGACCGATATGCACAAATATATATATTTTTTAATATAGAGACCTGTTCCGAATGGATCCACGGACAACTAGACCCGTTCCGTATAGACCTGGTCGGATCCAGACCCGGTCCGATCCAAGTGATGGAAGCAGCAGAAAAGTCATTTTTTTAAAGCTACTTCATTAACCGGAGCTGATAAGGCACAAGAGGAAGGAGAGAGAGCTGCCGCTCTAGCAGGCAGGAGGGAGGGGCCGTACTGTGAGCGAGTGACACAGGGATCAGGGAGGGAGCAGGGAGGGAGAGACGAAAGACAGCAACTAACCAACCAACAAGTTAACTCGCACTATAGTAGACTAATAGCTGTCATAGCTTGGTTATTTATCATCAAGTATGATTACGTGGTACCTGTCTTGACTGCATCAATCCGGGAGAAGCTAGCTAACATTAGATAGCTAGGCTAATTGAGGCTGCAGTGCATGCGCTTTCTCATCCTATAGTTACAAATAACAACAACTCCATTCAGAATAAGTAGCAGCCTACCAGTTGGCTCTTGGTCGTTGTAGCCTATCCTTCTCCTTTAACTTTTAATTCCGTCATTTAAATTCCATCTTCCATTGATTAGATATCTCCTAACATTTGCCACACACTGAGGCTCTATGACTGTAGCCTATTGCCACTTTGATGACTTATGATTGGCTAACAAATCAAATCAAATTGTATTTGTCACATGCGCCAAATACAACAGCTGTAGACCTTACCGTGAAATGCTTCCTTACAAGCTCTTAACCAACAATGCACTTTTAAGAAAATAGAGTTAAGAAAATATTTACTAAATAAACTTTTTTTTAAAGTTACACAATAAAATAACAATAATGAGGCTATATACAGGGGGTAACGGTACAGAATCAATGTGCGGGGGTACAGGTTAGTCGAGGTCATTTCTACATGTAGGTAGGGGTAAAGTGATTATGCAAAGATAATAAACAGTGAGTAGCAGCAGTGTAAAAACAAAGGTGGGGGTGTCAATGCAAATAGTCTGGGTGGCCATTTGATTTATTGTTCAGCAGGCTTATGGCTTGGGGGTAGAATCTGTTAAAGAGCCTTTTGGACCTAGACTTGGTGCTCCGGTACAGCTTGCTGTGCGGTAGCAGAGAGAACAGTCTTTGACTTGGGTGACTGGAGTCTTTGACAATTTTTTGGGCTTTCCTCTGACACCGCCTAGTATATAGGTTCTGGATGGCAGGAAGCTTGTCCCCAGTGATGTACTGGGCTGTACGAACTACCCTCTGTAGTGCCTTACGGTTGGATGCCGAGAAGTTTCCATACCAGGCTGTGATGCAACTGGTCAGGATGCTCTCGATGGTGCAGCTGTAGAACTTGTTGAGGATCTGGGGACCCATGCCAAATTTTTTCAGTCTGCTGAGGGGGAAAAGGCATTGTCGTGCCCTCTTCACGACTTTCTTGGTGTGTTTGGACCATGTTAGTTTGTTGGTGATGTGGACACCAAGGAACTTGAAACTCTCGACCCGCTACACTACAGCCCCGTCGATGTGAATGGGGGCGTGTTTGGCCCTCCCTTTCCTGTAGTCCACAATCAACAAGCTACACGCGCCACACACCAGAGCAGCAGTATAAATGATAGAATGTCTCTTTCTCTACTGCAGCAGTCGTGTTCAGATCTGTATGGGCCCTTCCTGGACAAGTCAGTTAAAATTACGCATACATTTTTTACATTTTAGTCATTTAGCAGACGCTCTTATCCAGAGCGACTTACAGTTAGTGAGTGCATACATTATTATGTTTTTTTTTTTTTTTCATACTGGCCCCCCATGGGAATCGAACCCACAACCCTGGTGTTGCAAACGCCATGCTCTACCAACTGAGCTACATCCCTGCCGGCTATTCCCTCCTCTACCCTGGATGACGCTGGGCCAATTGTGCGCCGCCCCATGGGTCTCCCAGTCGCGGCCGGCTACGACAGAGCCTGGATTCGAACCAGGATCTCTAGTGGCACAGCTAGCACTGCGATGCAGTGCCTTAGACCACTGCACCACTCGGGAGATGCATACCTGAGACCCGTGACAATGATATCAGAACCGACCCAAACAATGACATTATTTAGAATTCTGGATCCGGATCGGGTCTAGAGTGTTCGAGTACAGGTGGATCCGTGAAGACCTCTACACTCAACTACTTTTCTGGGGTCAAAGGCCATTCATACAGATTAGGCACTCACACAGGTATAGAAAAACAGCACATCAAGTAACAACTGCTAAACAAGTGGTTGGACTGATTAGGATAAGCATTTGAACTGGACCTCTATACAAATTGCTCTGTCCAGATTATAATACAAATGGATAGTACAAGGGGTTAGGTCATGGGCCAACAGTTATTTATGGGACTTCAAGTCTAGCATCCCACATCTGTGCTTTTCATCTAAAAACAAAAGAAGATTAGGTCTACAACAGCATCCTACCATCAACAACACTCAATGATGATTATTGCCAAATACTATTGATAACATTTTACATTTACATTTTAGTCATTTAGCAGACACTCTTATCAATTATAAGAATGGCCAAATCTTACCATTCCATTTCCTGATGAGCCAACTCAAGTGTCTTCCTTGAGTAAAGGATTTCTGCTGAGGCCTTTCAACTCTATTTACATTATTAGTGCAGTCTCTGGTGAAATCAACATGACATGGTTTCTGATGAAGAGGTCTCATCCTTGCAAACAAATATCAACCATCTACAATGTGCAGCGGGGGTGTCACGAATTCAGCCGAGGCTGCCCCCCCTCCTTGTTCGGGCAGGTTTCGGCGTTGGTCGTCCCCGGCTTACTAGCCACTACCGCTCCATTTATCATCACTCCATTTGTCTTGTCTTGTCTTGTCAATCACACACACATGGTACTCATTCCCTCATTAGTCTGTGTATAAGTGTTCCCTCTGCCCCCTTGTCCTTTGTGAGTAATTGTTCATTGTGAGAGTGAGTAGCTCGGTAGCTGTATGTAGCCAAGGTGGATTTTTCCCTTGTGCTAGTTTCGTTTTGACGCTTGCTGCGCTTTATTCATGTACACTGAATAAACTCTGGATTTCGGTGTTTTACCTCCTGTGCCTGACTCCGTCATTCACACCTCATCACAGGGTTGGTTTCAGAAAAGGAAAAAGAGTCGAGACGCACTCCGAAACAACCAACTCTTCTACAATTTCCTCTTTGATCAAACCTTATTTCTGAGCTTACGCCTTACATAAATGTTTCGATTTTAGCTGGAGTTGCACTTCAAACTGTCTAAACTCAATCTCTCACTCTAGCTAGCATGTTGGCGGTGAAAATGGCAGCAACAGGTGTGAGAATTAAAGAGCAATCTCTCATACACACAAACACACACATTGTACCACACACCTGAGATCTGGCGTTGAGTTGAGTGGGCAGATAGGGCAGCAACTGTGGGATATTCTGGAACACCTTCACCATCAGCTCCTTACTGGACACAAGCACAATCATTATCCAAGGGCATGTTGCTTTGTGTTTGTGTGTCTGTCTGTGTGTGTGTGTCATTATACCTGTCTGGTAGATGATGTCCCTGAATGATGAGGGCCACAGAGGAGCTGAGCTCAGGGTTCACAGCTACAGAGCACCTGAGCTGAGAGTCAGTCAGTCTTCCCCAGGCCTCCACCTACACACACACACACACAAGTGTCAGTCTACCTTACCAGTACGTCTGTTAGCAAAGCATTGTATGTACGTGTGTGTGTATCAGCCAGCCTACCTGTAGAATAGGGCTGGTCTGTCCCTGTAAGCTGTGCTGTATTGTGGCTCTGGCCTCCCTGGACCCTCCATAGGTTCCCCAGCCCCTCACGTCCCCAACAACACGCACCCGTCTCCCCTTACAGTGCAGGTCCACTGACACACTTCTCATGGGCCCTATGGAAGGGATTGAGTTAGGGCACAGAGAGTTAAGGCACTAAGGAGAAGTAAGCTAGTGGAGAAGAGGTATAACTGTGTACATACTGAACTTCAAGGAGATTCCAGACATGTCACAGTTTGGTTACGACAGAACGTTACATAGGACATTTTTGACCGATGGCGAAAAGTACAAATAGGTCCCCTTTCTGTCATTTCATGACGTTAGCTGGGTTAGTGTGCTAACCTGTGAATTGGGCGGTCATGGCTGTGTCCAGACTATATGGCAAGTATGTACGTAGTGATGAGGGAGGGGTCAGAGAGAGCAGCATGGCCAGACGTCCATCGGCTACGCTGACGTTCAGGCCAGACACCAGCAGCCTGTGTCCGTCCATGGAGAGGTGAGCCCTGGACCGCAGCTGAGACATCACCCCATGTATGGAGCATAGGGCCTGGGAGAGGGAGGAGAGGAAAAGGACAGAGGGAGGCAGGGGGGGGAGGGGCTTGATTAGACCAAGGATAGATCATTAGACCAAGGATCCTTGTCTTCTTTCCTTAATCTGTACTGTGATTTCAGGGGCAAGTTTCCCAAAAACAAATAAATCATTAAACATGAAGTTCAATGTTTGTTTTTGGAACACTCACCCCTAATCAGTAAAGTTGAAGATAATTGAAATGTACTGCAGGAATACCCACACAGCCAAATACACTCAAATCACTGAAGATATCATAAAAGATATTCAGAATGGGCACAAGTATTTACCTCCATCGTCTGTGGAAACCATCTCTCTTGAAGCCAAAGGCAACTGTGCCACAGGTTGCCTCTCAGTTCAGTAGCCATTGGACTGTCCTTCAGCTGAAGCCCCAGTCTTGCTAGCTGAGCTCCAAACTGGGACTGAATGGTCAGGTTCCTCACCTCCCCAGAACCAAGCTCTAGCTGGAGGCACAGCAAAGGCACCATACTGAATACTTATCTAATAAGATACAGTAGAAAAACAGATAAATATATAAGCCAAGGCATCTAAACCTCTAAACCCATTTTTACATGACCATGCCAACCTGAACCGTACTGTGCTGGCTTGGATATTGTTTTTTCACATTGTTCTTTCCAGCCTGGTTCCAGCAACTATTGTCAACCCAGTACAGCTCGGCTCAGGTTGGTTTGGCTTGGCTCAGTAGTGTGATGTCTCTAACCTGGATACTGTTGTTCTCTGGCAGTCCCCAGTTCTTCAGAAATGCCATAGTGTGATTGACAACGCTCTTCACCCTCACCATCCCTTGACTCCTCTCGACTGTCATCTCCTCTATTAACTAAAAATATAAGTGCTTACCATAAAGACGCACATATACACATACTGTATTTCCCATTTCCCATTTCCCATACCAAAGACACATGAAATTGGGTAAAATGAATATGGTAGATAATCATCATATTGCATCCTCTATTAAATTCATTATGAGTATAAAGAAGGAAACATCTTAGGGTGCATATCAATAGTCTAAAATTGCTTCTTTGCATTCTTTCCCTCATGTACACTGGTATAAAAAATTATAATAATGTGTTTACAGACCAGTGCAGATGAAGGAGAGGAGTCAAGGAAAGCGACTTTAGAATATTGGGATGCACCCCGCCCACCCCTAGTATACAACAGGGCAGTTTTCTCCATAGAGATACAATATCATACTTAGGGCCCTGTGTTTTGTGCAATTCTTTGGCATGCCTGGATTTTAACCTTTATTTAACACTTTTTCATCAAACTGTTCCCTTTTCTTGTTATTTCAGATGGTCCAGCACCATCCTCAGACAATTGCTATAATTTTTTTGTGAAATTCTCATTTCTGGATAAGGCTTAAAATACAGGATAAAATCTTGATATGTCACATGATTGCGCAAAACACAGGGCCCTAAATAAGTGTTCTATTTAATTATGTGGTTTCCTCTCTAAACAGCTGCTGTTAATCAGGTTACCTGTTGGCTACCCACGATGCAATGGAGGAGCCAGTGGTAGGAGCTGTTGCCATGGCTCTCTGAGCGCATCGCCATGGCAGAATTGGCGGGGAGGCCCACCCTTTGTAGCAGGGGCACAGAGTGGTTGAGATGGCCTGATGCTTCCTGCCAACCCTGGCAGACACAAACAGAAGTAGACACAGTACTTGAAATGTATTAATTCATTCATTAATCTCTATGTTTATCAGTCAATGATAAAGAGGAATGAATAAAAAATGAAATAATACATGAGGAAGAGGCCGTTTGGAACACTGAAATACTGAAATGTTTGTAAATTTGAAATGTACAGAAACAACAGTAGCCTACCTTTGTTGTTTTCAGTGCCATCAAAGCCTGTAGGTTATTTTCATCCATCGCCATGGAGACATGGGTATCTAGAAATGTCTGGGTGATGACCAAGGACCAAGAACCTTCCATCTTAACTGGACTACCCCATTCCTATAAAATATTGGGTATATAACATTATAGACCGACAAATCAAACTTGATGGAAAATGGATGACGAGATAGTAGTTATTAACATAGCAGTGTAGGATTAAGTTGCCCCTAAGAGCTGATCTAAGTTTAGTTTCGCACTTTTCACCCAAGTAGTTCAGGTTACAACATAGGGAACGGAAGCTGATCCTACAACTGTGCTTAGGGGCAACCTGTACCCAGTACAAGACAGTGACAAAGCTGTTGGTAGTGGAATATAATTTAATACTTTAATCAGAATGTGCTGGTACCTGTAATGCAGTGCAGTTGTTGTGGTACACCACTGCCCCCTTCAGGCGGTCCCATGTCATCACCGTCGCCGAGCCTCTCACGGCACATTCACCCAGCTGTAGCTCCGCCTCTGTATCGTAGCCCTGTGAGTCTGCCCTACCACTACCGGTCACCACTATCCTACTCTGGCCCGGTATCCCCCCAAGGGCTGTGAGGTTGTGGTTGAGGTGTCCCTCTAGCCTCAGCCCAGGCTTGGCCCTTGCAGTCAGCCTCAGGAAACCCCTCTGTTGCCCCTCCACACTGGCATCCAAAATGGCCATCCAGACATTGTGGTCATCTGTTCCCACGGAGCCGTTCAGGTGGACCTGGGAGGGAAGGCCGAGGCCCTGGGGAAAAGGTGGATGGGAGTGTGATTTTGTGACTTGACTGCATGGCTTTCTTCGGCCTTGGATATTCAGTAAGAGTGACTTACTTGCTGTCCCTGATCTGTATGTAGGAGTTGTCTGTGCAGCACAAACAGATCTGGGACCAAGCTAACTAGATTAAGCTACATACAGTAAGTTGGATATGAAGACCACAAACTTTCCACATTACGGTTTCACTGTTGAAATCATAGGTATGCAATGAGGATAACCTCTGTATAACGTGTTGTATTTCAATAAAACAGAGGATAGCCTACCTGTAGCAACGGACAATCTGACTCCGTAGCCCACAACCACTGTGTCCTTCCATTAAGCCCCATGTCTCCATTAGCTCTGATATAACACAAGCCAGCTTTAATAAACAGGGCCCCAGTCTGTCCAGGGCCCTCAGGGGCCGAAGCCTCTATGCTGGTCGTCAGGGGGAGGCCCCTGGTCCGGAGCCCAGGGAAGGAGTGTGTCAGGGATCCAGAGAAGCGTGCTGCCGGACTGCAGGACTGGCCTAGCTCCAGGGTAAGATCATGGTTGTCCATCTTTAGAGTACAGTGAAGGGCCAGCTGGCAAGGGACCAATGAGAGGAGGCCCTGGAAGGCCAGGGATGCAGGGAGTCCTGTGCTCTGTGGAGATATGTACATAAATGGGCACGCGTGGCTCAAAAATGAAGAAAAAAAACTACAGCTATTCTTCAATCTCAAACCCTTCTAATTTAGTACAACTTTCAATTATTCTAACAAACGTAAGTTTTACAACACCAAACCTTTCTTCTATCCATCCTCTCAACTCAAACCCTCTCCCTTCACTTTCACTCCCCCTTTCCCCTCTCTCTCTCTTCTCTCCTCCTCTCCCTCTCTCTGTCCCTCGACGGTCAACAAAGCGGAGGCCTCTGTCCAGCTGCATCCACAAAGCTCTGCCAATCACACACACACACACACACACACACACACACACACACACACACACACAGCTCTCAATTAGAGACAAGTAGCTCCCGCTGCTAGTACAAACACCACGGGGCACTGATCCAGACAGAATACATATGGTCTCACAAACCATCCTATGGGCTACGTCCCAAATTACACCCTATTCCCTATTTAGTACACTATTTTTTAAAACCAGTATTCCCTATATAGTGCAAAACTTTTGACCAGAGCCCATGAATAGGGTGCCATTTGGGATGCACCCTTGGTGTTCTATCACAGCAACACCCAGTTAAAAGTTAAAAATTATCCCCCAGGTTTGCCTTTGATGAAGACTCCTTCTGAAGTTCTTCAAAGGACATGGGTGTGTTGATAATATATGTGCACCCCCCTATTATCATCAAAGCCATCTCTTTTTAAAATATTTTTATTTATTCCTTTTTATTTTTGGGGGGGTAGATCAGCTTTAATATTGCAGATAGATTGTAACTTCCATCAATGTTTTTTTCTCTCGCAAATATATATATATACACACACGTATACATACATATACACATACATACATATAAATACATATACATACATATCCTTTAAAAAAATATATTTCCCTTTATTACTTTCCAACCCCATGACCCCTTCCCTAATTGGAGTAAACTAGTGAACAACAACGCTTAGGCCTCTACTTCCAGCTTATACATACTATATACATTTTATGGACACAGTCAATTTTACAAAATTATATTTTGTTTGTTTTTACTCCTGAACTTCCTCTACCCTCAACCTCTCCGATCATTTCCATGATGTCCATCCAGTTTGCTTCTATATGCCATATCTTTCTAACTGTGCTCTTTCACAAAAGCTCTCAACCTATAACCTATATACTTATTATGGACACAGTATGCTTTACATTAGTTATCTTGTTGTTATTAGTTGTTGTTAGTTGTTATTAGTCCCATCCTTCAGCTCCATTCAACACCTCCCATCTATCGCTTAACACCATCCATATTGGATTTCTATTTGCCATATATATTTCAACTGTACTGTGATGTTTCACAAAAGTTCTGAACCCTTCTATTCTCATTGTTTCTACAGATTGTAAATTGAAAATAAACATTTTTGCTATAAGTATTATTATATTATTGATCGACTGACTATGACTTTTCAGATCACCCAGTAGTGCTATCTGCAGGGTTAGCTCCAGGTAAATATTGCAATCCTTCAGCCATTCCTGGACCTGTGTCCAAAAACAAGCTACAAATGGACAGTACCAAAACAAATGATCTAATGATTCTGTATCTTCGCAGCAAAATCTGCAGAGCTGGGAAGATTGTATCCCCCATATAAATAACATTCTATTGGTAGCAATAATTTTTTATAATAATATAAATTGAAAAATTCTACATTTTGAATCCGGCGTCATTTTGCGTATCAGTTCATAAACACTATGCCATGGAATTGGTACGTCAAAAATATCTTCCCAACTATTTTGCAATCTATATGGCACAGCTGGCAATCCTTTGGTCCTTAAATGAAACTGGTATACTTTTTTATTTATCACTATTTTCTTTAACCAATTATGTTCTTTAATGCAGGGCTGACAGACAAGTTCCTTACTTTATCCCCCTTCCACTTTCCTCTTCCATTTTTGCGGTAATGCTGCAATTATTTGTTTTTTTGGGTAGAGCAGACATTTCCATATGTTTTTATTGGCTGCATGTGCGACATAACTCCACCAGTCCTACCGATGATATCATTTATAAAGATTATTCATTTTATAAACATTTTTTTCAATTAGTATATTTGAGTTTAACCACAATATTTGTTGCATTATTTGTTCTGTCGTTTCTGGAGAATTAAATTGAAATTGCAACCAACTTTCTATGGCTTGTTTTAGAAATAGTTATATTTGGGAGATTATTTCCTTTTCAAATAACTGAAAGTGAGAGGTTGTAATCTGAATAAAGGGAAAAAGGCCATTCTTGAACATGGGGTGAGACAATCTTACTAATTTGTTAGAGAACCAGTTCGGATTTAAGTATAACTTTTGTATGACTGAAGCTTTTAGTGATAGGTCTAATGCTTTAATATTTAATCATTTCTGTCCTCCGAATTCATATTCATTATATAAATAGGCCCATTTAATTTTGTCTGGCTGGCTTGCCGTTCCAAATAAAATTGATTTTTCAATTAATTAAAAAAACTGTTCGCTAGGGGTAGGCAAGACCATAAGCAAATAGGTAAACTGGGACAAAACCATCTCTTAGCTGGTGTTCCAGCTAGCAAAATCAAAGTGGTCATAACTCAGATGTGAGGCTGTACCGTAATGGTGATTAATAGCCTAGTCAATGTTATTGTAGGTGGTGGTTATAACCGTAATATTTGTAGTAGACAGAAAGAAAGACTTTGTTGATGCAGCAGGGTTGGGGTCAATTCCAGTCTATTCCAGAAGTGCACTGAAATTCCAATTCCAATTCTCTTCAATGCTTTTCAATTGGGAAAATGTGGAATTGGAATTTAGTTTACTTTCTGAATTGACTGGAATTTAAATGGAATTTACCCCAACTCTGCGGCAGGTAGCCTAGTGGTTAAGAACGTTGGGCCAGTAACCGAATGGTCGCTGGTTCAAATTCCAGAGCCGGCAAAGTGGAAGAAATCTGCTGTTCTGTCCTTGAGCAATGCAGTTAACACCCAATATCAACTGCTTCCGGCAGGCGCTGATGATGTCGATTAAGGAAGCCCCCTGCACCTCTCTGATTTAGAGGGTTTGGGTTTAATGCGGAAGACACATTTTGGTTGAATGCATTCAGTTGTGCAACTGACTAGGTATCCCCTTTCCCCAAAAGCTGGCCAAAGCAGAAACATACAGGCACTCACACTGGAGCGTAGCCCAGCACTAACACATCAGATTCCACTGATTGGTAATCAGAATCATATTTGTTCGTACTCTCCCGGTCAGCGTGTTCTTTACCTGTAGTTCTGGGCAATAGTGGGTCACATTGACGGCCCAGTTAGCCTTATTCTCCCCAGAATCGGCCCTGAGCCGGCACTGCCCCAGCTCCAGCTCCACCCCTACCCCAGGGCGTTCCCCAGTCGAGACACCCAGGACTAGGGCACTGCGAGGGGGGATGCCCAGGGCACGGAGCCCCGTCAGGGAGTGACGGATGGAGCTCCTGAGGCTGAGCTGGGGGAGGCAGGAGGATAAGGCCAGGCTGGCAGCCCCCTTCTCCTCTCCCCCGGTGTGGAGGTTTGTGTCCAGACGCGTGGTGCAGCCGGAGCGGACCAAGGAGCCATTCACTGAGAAGTACGGAGGGAGGAGAGTCTGTGGAGGAGAAACTAATAGTCAGCAAAAAATGTAGCCGATAGTCAAATTTGCAATAGGCTGTCTTATTTTGTGTGTTTTTGTGCTGAAATCAAATATTTATAAAAGATACAGATGAACTGACACAACATAAACAACATCACACATCTATTGACGTGGGATCTAAATGTGAGACAGCATTACCGTATGTGTCAGCGATATGCCATGCTGTAAAGGAAAGTGGAGGCTCATCTTTCTGGTGAAGATGACTCACTTCCTGCTTTCTGTCGCTGGGAAACATGGTTGAGGTCACTTAAAAATGGCTTTATAAAATCAATTTGATTGATTTCCTGTTCCCGCCATGTTTCCACTGCTCTACTCATAGAAATAGAATTACGTTGACTAGAATGGGCATGCCCATTCTAGTAATTATATTTCTGTCTCTACCTTAAGTAGGTTACAGCATTGACGGACAACCAGGGTCCATGTCCTTCTGTGTTCCCCTCTATGTAGACTAGTCCCGTGGGTCAACATGGAACACGTGTCACTCTCCAGCTCCACCTGTGCCTGAGTGGGCCCCGCAAACACGCTCAGGGTGGCGTCCTCTGGTATCCCAGCATGCTTTAGGGTGGCAAGGTCATGTTGGAAAATGGCCCTGAGGGCAGCGTTTGGGGCGTGGCCGAGGGGCTCCCAGGTCGCCGTGACGTCCAGGTTGGCCGAGTGGGCGTCCAAGGAGACGCGGGCGTTCCCGGAGAGGGAGGCACGTCGGACCTGGGCTGACCCGTGCAGGTCAACCCTTTCTGGAATGGAGGAGGTGGAGAGAGAGGCCCATTGGTGGTGGAGGGTCCAGCCCAGCTCAGCTCGGCTTTCCCTCAGTAGCAAGGATAACAGGCAGTGGAGAGAATCCTGGTTGTTTTCAAGACCCACAGTGCCCCTGAGGCCGTCTTTCACAGCGCTTCCTATTATGGTCAGAGAGGTCCTGCTTGGTGCTAGTGCCCCTTCCCCTTCAGTGATCCGCACCCAGGCCACCCGCACCCCTCCCCCACACCGCGTCGACACTACCAGGCTGGATCTGATTGAGTCCCACACCCCGCTCACTTCCACCCAGAGGTGACACCACCGCTCTGCCCTAACGCGACCTCTAACCTCGGCCTTGTGTGTGACATGAGGAGTCCCATACTCAACCAGGCCATGCCATGCATAGAGCCCTGCCGCCTCCTGCCTCAGCCCCCCACTAACCTGCACCCTCCAGGGGCCAACCGCCAACCCGAACCCCAGGCCCCATCGCTTAGGCCCAGGCCGGAGCAGAAGCCTGAGGCTAGAGCGGGAGGGCAGCCCCAGGGAGAGCTGCAGTAGCCGGGAGGAGTGGGTGAGGTTAGCCATGAGCTCAGCCTGGCCCGTGGGGCTGTAGCAGCCTTTGGCCTGTGCGGTGATGCTAGGGTAGGCTAACGCTAGGCCGTAGCAGAGCCTGCTGCTGTGTGGTCTCTTGGAGCGAAAGGCGCGTACCTCCACGGGTCGACCGGCGATGCTTCCGGAGCAATGGGCAGAGAGGCGGTCATTAGCGGCACCATTGGTGGCGTACCCCGTGCAGCTCATCTGTGAAAACAGAGACCCCCGTCGACACAGTTTGTTTATTAAAGGGAGAGCAGTGGGAGAAGATGGAGGAATTTAACACAGACAGTATGGCACATGAGTTGGAGCGCACGGTTCCTATACTTCTTTGGAGTGAAAACAACTATAATATCAGAAACTCTTCACTATAGAACTAGTATCAATTGAGCAAATGCATTTGCCTATTTAAAATCAAATTTGCATGGCTTATAAAAGTGCCTACTTCACTACTGTAGAAACGCTGTTGGTATGGTACTGAGAGATTATAGAAATGGAATACAAGTATTGTGATATTTGAATCTGTTGCACTGTTGTAAATGTGTTTTTGAGTGAGTTTTCAATGTACAAATGTGTTGGTCACCTGTAATGATGTAGGTATCACTCCTTTGAGCTGCCTCAGGTTGTGCAATAGAGACACATTCAGGTTGGCAGTGTTGTTCCCCTTGCCAGCTTCCACTACGATGTCCACCTTCTTCTGTTCTTCAACTTGAATGGCCAACCCTGCACTCACACCCTCTGTCTCCTCCTACAGTCAGAAGTAATACAAATACTTTTGGACATTAAATATTAAACTGAAAATACTGTAATACATAGAAGTAAATACTGAATTATGAATGTGATGTCTTTCATGGCTTGAAACCTGAAAATCAAATGAATTTATCTTAAAATTATAAAAGCCTTGGCTTGAAGATTCTTTGATGCATCTTCTTCGATAGCTTGATAAGTTATCTCCAGGAATATGTCCAAAGTCAAATTCAATGCAGCATTCTTAACAACAATAGAGTAGAGAGAAAGAAGAGGAAGGATGAGGAAGAAGAGGATGAAGCTGCACCTGATAGTGCCCTGTAGCCTGGATGGAGCTGGGCATGCCTCTTTGGACCAGGGCCTTGCTTTGGTGCTGTACCCTGGTTTGGAGCTCCCATCGTGGGGAGGCACGGCCAGTCCTGGCACTCTCAAACTCAGCCTTCAGGCCCTGAGCCCCGGCCTGTAGTTCTGCCAGCACTGAGAGCCTGCCCTCCTCCTGGGTCCAGCTCACCTGGGCACTGCTGTTACCTGGTATACCTAAAACATTGGTGACAGACAATGGTGCACAATTTATGTGAGCGGATTTTTGTCATTTACCAAGACTTGAAAGGGCATGTAAGACTTGATAAACAGGGTACGTGATACATTCATTGTGTATGGCTATGTCTTTTTACAACAGATTACGGTTTCATATTATCATATTAATTGAGGATATCTAAGGAGACAGAAAGTGTGGAAGTGAAAGGACCATAGAAGGAGGACATCTGAGGAGAGGGACTGGGGGAGTAGAGATTCAAAGTAACAACAATATGTGACAGATGGAGGGGGTCACCTGCAGTATGGAGCCAGGGGGAGGAGTGAGAGAGCTGGGCATTGACTCCACCCCTCCCCTGAATGCCCAATCGGCGGCTCACATTCACACACAGAGACTCCTCCCCTGCCCGAGCGCACAACCAATCACGGGCCCCGTCAGGCTCTTTTCCCAGCATGCCATCCTCTTCGTCCCAGGTGTCTCCTTGGTCCTGTTGATGACTCAGCTCCACACTGTACACAGCCTTACTCACTGTCACTCTCAGCTGCCCTGCAACACACACATACACTTCATAGCACTGAATAATACATTTGTGTGTGTGTCTGTGTGTGTGTGACATACAGTGCATTCGGAAAGTATTCAGACCCCTTGACTTTTTCCACATTTTGTTACATTACAGCCTTATTCTAAAATATATTAAATAGTTTGGCAAATATCAGATTTACATAAGTATTCAGACCCTTTGCTCAGTGCTTTGTTGAAGCACCTTTGGAGTTTCTCCCATTCTTCTCTGCAGATCCTCTCAAGCTCTGTCAGGTTGGATGGGGAGCGTCGCTGCACAGCTATTTTCAGGTCTCTCCAGAGATGTTTAGGAAGAGTCTTGGTGGTTCCAAACTTCTTCCATTACAGAATGATGGAGGCCACTGTGTTCTTGGGAAACTTCAATGCTGCAGAGGTTTTTTGGTACCCTTCCCCAGATATGTGCCTCTTGGAGCTCGGATAATTCCTTCGATCTCATGGCTTGGTTTTTGCTCTGACATGCACTGTCAACTGTGGGACCTTATATAGACAGGTGTGTGCCTTTCCAAATCATGTCCAATCAATTGAATTTACCACAGGTGGACTTCAATCAAGTTGTAGAAACATCTCAAGGATGATCAATGGAAACAGGATGCACCTGAGCTCAATTTCGAGTCTCATAGCAAAGGGTCTGAATACTTATGTAAATAAGGTATTTCTGTTTTTTATTTCTAATACATTTGCAAACATTTCTAAAAACCTGTTTTGGCTTTGTCATTATGGGGTATAGTGTTTCAATTGATGAGGGAAAAAATGAATTTAATCAATTTTAGAATAAGGCTGTAATGTAACAAAATGTGGAAAAAGTAATGGGGTCTGAATACTTTCCGAATGCACTGTACACATGTTTCACCATTTATACAGCACTAACATGGAAAATACACTAACCTGGGTTCGCCTTGGCACTTCGAGACAAGACCAATCAATCACTTCTTATGTCTAATAGAGCCATACCTTCAGTGAGCCAGTCTGACTGCCCCAGGGCTCCTTCCAGACTCAGGGCAGGAGGCAGAGCAGTGAGGCTGGGTAAGGAGTGCCTCAGGTCCCCTGTGACAGCCATCCGAAGCCCCGGGGAACCAGGGGAGTGCTCCAGTGAGCCAGCCACCTGGGCCTGCAGGACCTCTCCTCCCTGGTCATAGGAACCATGCATGGAGAGTCTGGAAGGAGACAGACAGGGAGAGATGAGAAGGTATGGAGGTACTTTGAACAGTTACAATTAGGATACAGAGTGAGAACGCATGTGGAGGGACACAGAGCAAAACTGTGGCTAAGACAGACAGACAGACAGACCTGTCCTAAGTCCACACTGTATGTAGCTACTTGATAGACTAGTGAGAATGCACTTACCTATCCGAGGAGATGTTGGCAGACATGTTGAGGTGCAGCGCAGTGGCTGTAGTAGGTAGTAGACTCTGGAGCAGGTCCATACGTAGACCCAGGGCTCTGGTGTCTCTCTGTAGGGAGTGGGAGAGCTGGGCCTCCAGCAGAGCTCTGTCCTTCCCATCAGCCCTCACACACAGAGAGCTGCTCACGCTGCCATCCACCATAGACGTGTCTGCAGTGAGCTGAGCCTGGAGAATACAAACATAAAGGGACAAATACCCATTTAAAAGAAACCAAGAGACACGCTGACCAAAAACAGAAAAGCTATATCTTTTTTATTTATACTGTATACTTAATCAATTAAGAGATTCAATTGTCAACCTTTGAAAAAGCACATTAGCGACCCACCTCCAATGTTTTAAGGATCTTGGATTTGAAGGGATGACTGAGCGAGGAATACAGCCCAACTTTGTCTGATGAGCCATTCAGATGAACAGAAAACTGATGGAGAAAAAACACACATTATGTTACTGATTGATAAGTGCTGTAATCATAAATAAGCAATATTTTTTATTTAAGTAGTGAATGAATAGTTACTCTTACCTGACACTCCTGCCGGTTGATCCCTACTTTCCCTCTCACTAGGTAATCAAACACACTGTTATTTTTAGGATTCCAGGACACGTCTCCTTCCAGTATGGCCGACGAAGGGAGCTTCAACTGAAAAAGCAGAAAGTCATGGGTCCATCACAATAGTCTAAAGTGGCTTGCTCTCCTCGTCTCCCTTCCTTGGACAGGTGAAAGCCAATTCCCAGTGGACATCCATCATCTTACTATACTACTTGAGTAAAAGTCTAAAAGTATTTGGTTTTAAATATACGTAAGTATCAAAAGTAAATGGAATTGCTAAAATGTACTTAAGTATCAAAAGTAAAAGTACAAGTATAAACCATTTCAAATTCCTTATATTAAGCAAACCAGACGGCACAATTTCCTTCTTTTTTTTATTGGCGGATAGCCAGGGGCACACTCCAACAGTCAGACATAATTTACAAACGAAGCATGTGTGTTTAGTGAGTCTGCCAGATCAGAGGCAGTAGGGATGACCAGGGATGTTCTCTTGATAAGTGTGTGAATTGGACCATTTTCCTGTCAAAATGTAATGAGTACTTTTGGGTGTCAGGGAAAATGTATGGAGTAAAAAGTACATTATTTTCTTTAGGAATGTAGTGAAGTAAAAGTAAAAGTTGGCAAAAATAAATAGTAAAGTAAAGTACAGATACCCCAAAAAACTACTTAATAATATAATAATAATATGCCATTTAGCAGACGCTTTTATCCAAAGCGACTTACAGTCATGTGTGCATACATTTTACGTATGGGTGGTCCCAGGGATCGAACCCACTACCCTGGCGTTACAAGTGCCATGCTCTAACAATTGAGCTACAGAGGACCACTTTAAAATATTTTAAAATATTTATACTTAAGTACTTTACACCACTGCATTTTTATCATATCACTGCACAAGTGACGAGATGAAGAAGTCTTTTCACACTATTGGGATGAAACACCACACTTCCTTTAAGGTAATGTCAACACAAACAGTGCCTTCGGAAAGTATTCAGACCCCTTCCCTTTTTCCACATTTTGTTACGTTACAGCCTTATTCTAAAATGGATTAAAATATTTTTTCCCTCATCAATCTACACACAATACCCCGTAATGACAAAGCGAAAATAAAATACAGAAATACCTTAAGTATTCAGACCCTTTGCTATTTGACTCGAAATTGAGCTCAGGTGCATCCTGTTTCCATTGATCATCCTTGAGATGTTTGTACAACTTAATTGGAGTCCACCTGTGGTAAATTCAATTGATTGGACATGATTTAGAAAGGCACACACCTGTCTATATAAGGTCCCACAGTTGACAGTGCATGTCAGAGCAAAAACCAAGCTATGAGGTCGAAGGAATTGTCCGTAGAGCTCCGAGACAGGATTGTGTCGAGGCACAGATCTGGGGAATGGTACCAAAAAATGTCTGCAGCATTGAAGGTCCCCAAGAACACAGTGGCCTCCATCATTCTTAAATGGAAGAAGTTTGGAACCACCAAGACTCTTCCTAGAGCTGGCCGCCCGCCCAAACTGAGCAACCGGGGGAGAATGGCCTTGGTCAGGGAGGTCACCAAGAACCCGATGGTCACTCTGACAGAGCTCCAGAGTTCCTCTGTTGAGATGGGAGAACCTTCCAGAAGGACAACCATCTCTGCAGCACTCCACCAATCAGGCCTTTATGGTAGAGTGTCTAGACGGAAGCTACTCCTCAGTAAAAGGCACATGACAGCCCGCTTGGAGTTTGCCAAAAGGCACCTAAAGGACTCTCAGACCATGAGAAACAAGATTCTCTGGTCTGATGAAACCAAGATTGAACACTTTGGCCTAAATGCCAAGCGTCACGTCTGGAGAAAACCTGGCACCTTCCCTGCAGTGAAGCATGGTGGTAGCAGAATCATGCTGTTGGGATGTTTTTCAGCAGCAGGGACTGAGAGACTAGTCAGGATCGAGGGAAAGATGAATGGAGCAAAGTACAGAGAGATCCTTGATGAAAACCTGCTCCAGAGCGCTCAGGACCTCAGACTGGGGCGAAGGTTCTCCTTCCAACAGGACAACGACCCTAAGCACACAGCAAGGGTTTTGCCACCAAGTATTAAGTCATGTTTTGCAGAGGGGTCAAATACTTATTTCCTTCATTAAAATGAAAATCAATTTATAACATTTTTGACATGCATTTTCTGCATTTTTTTGTTGTTATTCTGTCTCTCACTGTTCAAATAAACCTACCATTAAAATTATAGACTGATCATTTCTTTGTCAGTGGGCAAACGTACAAAATCAGCAGGGGATCAAATACTTTTTTCCCTCACTGTATGTATAAGCTGGAAGTAAAAGCCTAAGTATTGTTGTCCATTAGTTTACTCCAATTAGGGGAGGGTTGGTAGGGTTATATTTTTTAAATATTTTCTTTACAAAAAAATATATGGGGGATTGGAAATGATGCAGACAATTACATTGATAGAAACCACAATCTATCTGGAATATTAAAGCTGATCTACCCCCTACAAAAAAAAGGGTGTGACATAGCCTATTGAAATCAAGTTGTTGTTTTGTTTTGTTTATAATTTGATTCGAATTATTAATTCTCTTTTTAGGGCTTATCAATAATTACTTTAATCTTGTTTATTGCCCATGTTTGGCATGTCCATGCTCAGCCATAATGCAATTTATAGTAGGCCTAGCCCCTATATCAGTGTGAATGCTATTGAAGCCATGCAATTACTTAGAACAATATGGTGCGCAAATGGGTTCAAGTTAACTTATTATGAAAGATAGGTCTACATTTTGTTATTTCGTTTCTGTAAGCCATTTAACAAACTATAACAGACTAATATTGGAATTGATTCCAAGGCAATACATAAAAGACCATAAATATACAACTTGAAGCAACTACATATTTCACAATGGAGCACGTTCTGATTGGCCAGTGAGGGGCCAAGCCTGGACACACCACACAACTTCTTTATTCATCAAAACCTAGCACTTTGGCGTCACGCCAGCATTATACTGTTTATCTTATATAATGTCCCTCTTATAGAATCTGCCTTACCTGGAGTAGGTGGGTGAGGTTGGCTCGAACTTTGACCCTATGTTGCGGTGAATCTGAGGGGTTCAGCTGAATTTGTCCAAGGAACGTCAGTCTGTCCTTCATCCCGACCCGAACCCTCCCTCGCACCTCTCTCTGCGTCTGTAGAGAAATATGGCGGCCATAGGATTTTATAGAGAACTTCTTCACCCACAGGATCTCTATGGGTATGGTAGGCATAAAATTGGACTCAAATACAGTGCTACCAACTCATTCTCCACATGTGCTCTGCTACAAGCCTGTTTTTTTTTTCATTTTGTGGATTCATTTATTGAAGAAAAAAGTCTGCACACTTACATCAGACGGAAATTCAATTTAGTCATTTAATGTTTTCATCAAAACAGACTGTATCAGAGCATTTGTGTTGATGTCTTGAAATGTGATGGATATCAATCACCCTACCTGGTTGCTGAACATTGTGACACACATTTCAGAGTCTGGAGGGATGACATCATAGCTGAACGGGTGGGTCAGGGAGGAACACACCTGCAGAAGATTCAAATAGAAGACAACATCACTGAGAAAGATTGACTAATGACTGTTGTTACAACCGTTCCTATAGCAAATCAGGGCTTGTATTCAAAGAGTGTCTCAGAGTAGGAGTGCTGATCCAGGATCTGTTTTGCTTTTTAGATCATAATGAATAAGGGTCGTTCTTGAATTACGGTGGCATTTTGTGTCCCTTGCCTTTGCAACCATGAAAGACACTTTAAAATAACAAATAGTTACACATCATACATGTTTTTGTTTGTATTGATCTGTTTATCAATGACAATAATTCAAGTTGGTTATACTGCAACACTTTATATTTATGCATTGTTTAAAGTAGTTAGGGTAAGCAAATTGGCTTGTCCCAGTAGTGATGTGTAGAGTTATAGTGACATGTTTTGCGGATTTAGAGATATCTACAGACAGTCAGTCAATTATTGGCACCCTTGATAAAGATGAGCAAGAAAGACTGTATAAAATAAATAATACAAATACTGAGCTACATTGCTACATTGTAGGGGTCAAGATTATTGGCACCCCTGTTTTCAATACCTTTCAATATTTTGCATCCACTGGTCCTGGGGCCCTTGTTAAGGTCAACGGCATTATGAACTTTACCCAGTACCAGGACATGTTAGCCAAAGACATGGTTGCCACTGTCAGGAGGCTGAAACTAAGCCGCAATTTAACTGACCACATAATCAACCTTTTGCAATGGCCATCTCAGTCTCCGGACTTGACCCCCATTGAAAACTTGTGGTTTGAATTAAAGACGGCAGACCTTAAACACAGACGAAGGATATCAAGGATCTGGAAAGATTCTGTATGGAGGAATGGTCTAAGATCCCTCCCAATGTGTTCTCCAATCTCATAAAACATCTTAGAAAATGGCTCAGTGCCATTATCCTCTCAAGTTCAGGTATTGAAAGATGTTGAAAACAGGGGTGCCAATCATTTTGACCACTATCTTAAAAAATATATATATTACTTGGTAAGCAAAATCTTTTTGTCTGAGCAATTGTATTAGTATAAAATAATGTATCTATATATATTTTTTTTGGCATACAATATAGCTCAGTATTTGTATTATTTATTTTATACAGTCTTTTCTTCTCATCTTTATCATGGGTACCAATCATTTTGTACCTGATTGTATTTATTATTTTGAATGCTAGAACGTGTTGTATAAATCAGTAAAAACAAAGAAGGCTAAAATACCTATTTTTTTACTAGTATAATGTCTGTCCCTCAGTTTTATGTCATCGGTGTTACCGCCTTGAAAATCACTCATTACAAGGACCTTAAGCATTCCCTCCAGTGGAAAACTGTTATCGGAAGAGGGGTCTATGTTAAATAAAATTATTAGCTAATCACACCCTTATAGTATGTCTTCAATTTGAGGATTACATTGATCATTTGGTGTGTCTAAATCCAAAGTGACACTTTCGTGTTACTCAATTTAAATGATGGGAAATAACATTGTGAGCAAAATTATTATTCACATCACTTTAGTAAATCATTTTTAAAGGGTTAATGACCCTAGATTTGACCCATCTGTAGCCTCCGTTTAAGAAAATTCTCAATAACCTAACATTTCTCATTGGTGTTACCATCGTTGGTGTTACTACTCCTACTGAAGGCACAATGTTATCATAATGGTCAAAATTATTAAAAGTAATTAAGCTGCCATATTACTTAATTTAGAATGGGAAGATGTACAGTGGGGAAAAAGTATTTAGTCAGCCACAAATTGTGCAAGTTCTCCCACTTAAAAAGATGAGAGAGGCCTGTAATTTTCATCATAGGTACACGTCAACTATGACAGACAAAATGAGAGAAAAAAAATCCAGAAAATCACATTGTAGGATTTTTAAATAATTTATTTGCAAATTATGGTGGAAAATAAGTATTTGGTCATCTACAAACAAGCAAGATTTCTGGCTCTCACAGACCTGTAACTTCTTCTTTAAGAGGCTCCTCTGTTATCCACTCGTTACCTGTATTAATGGCACCTGTTTGAACTTGTTATCAGTATAAAAGACACCTGTCCACAACCTCAAACAGTCACACTCCAAACTCCACTATGGCCAAGACCAAAGAGCTGTCAAAGGACACCAGAAACATAATTGTAGACCTGCACCAGGCTGGGAAGACTGAATCTGCAATAGGTAAGCAGCTTGGTTTGAAGAAATCAACTGTGGGAGCAATTATTAGGAAATGGAAGACATACAAGACCACTGATAATCTCCCTCGATCTGGGGCTCCACACAAGATCTCACCCCGTGGGGTCAAAATGATCACAAGCAAAAATCCCAGAACCACACGGGGGGACCTAGTGAATGACCTGCAGAGAGCTGGGACCAAAGTAACAAAGCCTACCATCAGTAACACACTACGCCGCCAGGGACTCAAATCCTGCAGTGCCAGACGTGTCCCCCTGCTTAAGCCAGTACATGTCCAGGCCCGTCTGAAGTTTGCTAGAGTACATTTGGATGATCCAGAAGAGGATTGGGAGAATGTCATATGAATGAAACCAAAATATAACTTTTTGGTAAAAACTCAACTCGTCGTGTTTGGAGGGCAAAGAATGCTGAGTTGCATCCAAAGAACACCATACCTACTGTGAAGCATGGGGGTGGAAACATCATGCTTTGGGGCTGTTTTTCTGCAAAGGGACCAGGACGACTGATCCGTGTAAAGGAAAGAATGAATGGGGCCATGTATCGTGAGATTTTGAGTGAAAACCTCCTTCCATCAGCAAGGGCATTGAAGATGAAACGTGGCTGGGTCTTTCAGCATGACAATGATCCCAAACACACCGCCCGGGCAACGAAGGAGTGGCTTCGTAAGAAGCATTTCAAGGTCCTGGAGTGGCCTAGCCAGTCTCCAGATCTCAACCCCATTGAAAATCTTTGGAGGGAGTTGAAAGTCCGTGTTGCCCAGCGACAGCCCCAAAACATCACTGCTCTAGAGGAGATCTGCATGGAGGAATGGGCCAAAATACCAGCAACAGTGTGTGAAAACCTTGTGAAGACTTACAGAAAACGTTTGACCTGTGTCATTGCCAACAAAGGGTATATAACAAAGTATTGAGAAACTTTTGTTATTGACCAAATACTTATTTTCCACCATAATTTGCAAATAAATTCATAAAAAATCCTACAATGTGATTTTCTGGATTTTTTTTCTCAATTTGTCTGTCATAGTTGACGTGTACCTATGATGAAAATTACAGGCCTCTCTCATCTTTTTAAGTGGGAGAACTTGCACAATTGGTGGCTGACTAAATACTTTTTTTCCCCACTGTACCTAAATACATTTAAATAAATACAAATTCAAGAACGACCCATATGATTATATTGACATGAGTAGGACCTGATCCTAGATCAGCACTCCTACTATGAGACCTTTGTGAATATGGGCCCAGAAACAAGAGTGGTCCTGGGCTCACAAAAGGGCTGGGTTGCTGGTATCCCAGGGTGAGAGTATGAATGATGTCTCTGTTGCTATAGAGATGGGCTTTGGACTCCAGGATGTAAAGGCCCTTGTGGAGGTCGACAGTGAAAGTCTCCTGGAGAAGGAAGCTCTGGAGGAAGTTCTGGAACGGCTGTCTGTAGGTGGGATGGGAGGGGGCATTATAACTTTATTTCTGTCAGGATTACAATTAAATGAACCATCATTCTTCATCCTCATCACCATTCTCATCATCATCATCAAGTTATATTCAATCACACTCAAAAAGAGCACCAGTAAGTGGATACATACCGAAGGAGTAGCAATGCTCTCTTCTGATAAATATGTTTGTCCTTCCTGAGCTCCTCCACTCCTCCCTCTAACTCCAACTCCATAGATGGGCTTTTGGGCTCTGATAAGATCATCTTCATCCTCACCATCCTCTTCCTCAAATTCTGCAATGAGTCATACACCATGGTGATATGCTATGTTAGATATGCAAAAAACTGTAGCTTAAAAAAAGATCACCAAAAAATATGAATGGTTGATAACTGTCAATTCTTGTATGATGCTAGCTAGCGTACTCCCTGTGATATGGTGTTCATTTTAGAACACCCTCAGCCTCAAGCCTCAACCCTCCTTCAGTGGAGGCTGGTGGGAGGAGCTATAGGAGGACGGGCTCATTGTAATGGCTGGAATGGAATTAATGGAACGGAGTCAAACATGTGGTTTCCATATGTTTGATGTGTTACATAACTTTCTTTTGATTCCATTTTAGCCATTACAATGAGCCTGTCCTCCAATAACTCCGCCCACCAGCCTCCTCTGCCCTCCTTAATCATCAACCATAAATCGTCTAACAAATCATTACCAAAAATATGAATGGTTGATGACTGTCAACTCTTGCATGATGCTAGCTAGCTTACTCGCTTACTGTCTGTACGGTGTACATTTTAGGACATCCTCATCCTCACACTTCATCCTTTCCACCTACCTTGTCCAGGGTAGTGAGTCCTGCGGTGAGGCTGAGGTTGTGTTTGCCGTAGCTGGAGGCCAGCTGCAGGGTCCTGCCCTGCTTGGTGTTCTCCAGGGAGAGGTCTCCCCTCAGGGCAGGGCTCCACACAGAGCTGAGGGTGCAGGAGGCCTTCAGACCCTGTTTAGCCACCATACCCCAGCCAACTGCCTGGAACACAACAGAACCAGCACATAATCGCTCTTAGGGTATGGGTTCTACATGGAACCTTTTTCAACAAAAACGGGTAAATACAGGTATGGTCCAAACTTGATGACTGTGTCTAGAGATGTAGCCAGTCCAGTAAGGTATCCCTTGCTTAGAAAGAAATGCCATTGTTGAATATGTCAAAGACTAGCAGGAAGCTTTGTACTTTGAGGTATGTGACAGCGGGTGTGTAGAGGTGCAGGCGGGCCTCTCTGTCCTTGCTTCTGTCTCTGTAATAACCCTCCAGCACGAGGTCACGGACGGTCAGCCACTTGCGGGCAGTGAGTTCAGAGGTCAACTGGTAGGTGTGGCGCTGGGGCTGACTCAGCTTGTGGGTCGTGTACACGTAGAGCCAGGGAGTGTCCATGTTGAACATACCTGGAGACAGCACACTCACAGTTACACGCACGTACGGCCACGCATAGACACACACAGGACATTCCGAAAATAAAAAATACTCCCCCCAAAGAATTTGTGGATTTCTGCATGGTATAGTACAGTAAATAAAGCCCTTCAATCTTTCATTACCTTCCCATTTTCTGAGTATGGCTTTGGAGGTGTCCTTCCAGTTTAGTCCAGCTACCAGGGGCATCTGGTCGTTGTAGTTCACTTTGAGGTGAGTGCTGCTCTCGGCCCCCCTCTGCCTCAGGTGAGAGTGCATGAGCTGGGTCTTGTAGTTCAGCCGCTTGTCTGGGACCTGCAGGCTGAACTGGAGGAAAGGTTGGGTGGCGTATTGTATAGTGGTGAATTCGATTTTTGTTTTGTTTTTGTTATTGCTGAATAAGAGACCTGCCCATGCCCAAGGATAAACCGCTCATAATCTCAATGTACAGACTACACACCAAAAACATGAGGCACTTATCACTCGACTACTCTAGTTGACAGAAACCCTCAATTGTCATTAATTGCGTTAAATTGTCCCTTGATGATTAATATTGGAGGTAAAGAAATATAGATAATAGATACGATAGAGATAGAAATAGAGATAACAGAAGCTGTGCTATCTCCAGGGCGCGAACAATGCAGTATGTTACTTGCTGTATTCATTATGGTAAACCTGATGATTTTCCATGTCACAAGATTATATACCACAGTCATAGAAATATACGTCCTAGATAGTAGATCAACAGAGATAAAGCTGTGGTGTGTACCTCCAAGGCATAGCTGGTGAGGTTGTGTCTGGACTGGTTCCTGAAGGACTGGCTGAGGAGGAGGCGGTGCTTGTTGTTGATCTCATCCCAGTGTTTCCCATAGCTCACATCCACACTGGACTTGGTGTGGCTGGGGCTCTCTTCGTGTCTCAGCTGGACCTGGAAGAATGGAGAGGGATAGGATGAGTGGTGAGAGAAAATGATTCTATTCTATTCCTAACCTTTGACAACTTCAGTAACTAGTGAGTACGTGGAGCATGGAGATACACTTGCAATTGGCTCCAATGGCTTGGTCGGAGCATGATGTTTGCAATGCCAATAACAACAGATAGTGAATGAAAGAGCCTAAACACTGAGTCCTGCCCAACCAGGTACTGTAGGCCTATGTGGTGACAATTCAAACAAACCGTAAACATGGTATGATATTAAACATGTCCTTGTGGTTACCAATGGTTACCTTGTGGTTAATGGGGGCTGTAGTAGAGCAGTAGAACTCGTGTTCAGCCCTCATGCGGTACGTCTGGTTGGGCTCCCTCTCACTCCTCAGGCTCTGGGACGTGTGGCACTCCTGACGCAGGTGGCGGGCATCCTCTGTGGAAGGTCAAAGTTCAGCACACCCCAAAGTGACAGATAGTGGCTTCAGAGCAGAGCTCCACCGTGTGCCTTAGAGAGGCTGCATGGCAGTGTCACTCACCTCGCAGGCCATATTTGAGCCTCAGTGCAGAGCTCCACAGTGGGCCCTTCTGCTCCATCAGCCCTAGAATCCTGCTGCCCACCACTCCAGGCAGTAGGAGCTCCGCCTCCACTGAGTACTGTCTCCGCCCATCATCCAGCCTCCTCTCCAAAACCACTGTGGATAACCAACCAATAATGATGGCATTACTATGCCTTTACAGTAACACGCTTATAAAACACTCAATAGACAGTATTGGAGCACTGCAATGTATAGTTAGTTATTGGATCAAGTATTCAATCATCTATAACCTGAGAAGGAGGCAGCTTCTCTGAACACATTCTTCAGAGTGGCAGACAGGCTGGTCTTTCTGCCCAGCCCGCGGGTGACGTTAGCAGAGAGGATCATGGGACGGCTTTCCGCACCCACTTTGGCCTCTAGATGATAACGCAGCCTCTGCTCTGCGAGGAGGGTCTGGGAGTCAATCAGTCCCTGTGGAAAGCAAATGCACCATGGGAAATTATGTTCAAGACTTCACGGATAAAACATTGATAGTGATAACTGCATTGTTTACATTGATATTGATAACTTGTTGGGTTTAGAGCTTGCAAGAAAGGCATTTCACTGTACTTGTGCACGTGAAATTAAAACTTGAACAAATTTAAATGGTTGATTCAGGACGCTCCACAAGACAACAAAATCTCCAAACCTCCTCCTTACCATGATGTAATACTGATGAACGTTGTCTATCAGAAGCTCAAGTTTACCGGTCCATATGTTCCTCACTTGGTCAAGTTGCCCTGACAAAACAACACCATTGGTGTCAAGTTTTGCAATAGCAAGTCAAATCAGTTTAATATCATTGTATCAAGTTCAGAACTGGGTTCAAATAGAATTGGAAATGTTTTGCATACTTTAATAGTTTGCTTGAGCCTACCAGATGCTGGTCGCTCAGCTGGTAGAGCACGGCGCTTGTAACGCCAAGGTAGTGAGTTCGATCCCCGGGACCACCCATAAACAAAAATGTATGCACGCATGACTGTAAGTCGCTTTGGATAAAAGCGTCTGCTAAATGGCATTTTATATTATTATATTATAGATGGGCAGAGTTTGCACTTTTGGGACCATTCCATGGGTTCGACTGTGCCAAACAAGCACAGCTGAAGTATTTGAAATATTTCAAATACTACTTGAACCCAGGTCTGATCTAGTTCCCTATGGTCGACCTTGGAATAGAGGACGAAATAGCAGCAAGTCAAGTCAGTTTAAATACGCTGAATCTAGTTCTCTACCCTGGATGGTGATGGTCTTAAGTGGGTGGGTCATCTTGAGGAGCAGCCTGTGGGGGCTGAGGGCCAGGTCCAGAGACATGTCCCTGGGGATGGAGGACTGGGGGGTGGCCAGGAGGAGGTGGAGGGAGGCCTCTCTGGGGAGCCAGGAGCCACTCTGAAACATAGAGGAACAACATGATCATTCATCACTTATATTAATTGCCATTCGGTTACAGATGCTATGTGTAGTAATAATGTGTTGTAATAATGTGTAGTAAATAAATAAATATATACACATTAGTAATAATGTGTAGTAATAATATGTTGTAATAATGTGTTGTAATAATGTGTTAGAATAATGGGTAGTAATTGCAGTTCAAATAATGTTTTGTATTTGAGTATGCCAGATAGGCAGGGTTTCTACTTTTGGGACTACTCCATTTGTTCCATTGTGCCAGGCAAGCTCAATCAAGAACAGATTGAAATCTCAAATTCTATTTGAACACAGGTCTGTGTAATTTTCATGGCACCAGTGCCAAAGGTTAACAAAAGTGTTATTAGATAACCTCTTGTGACAAAGCAATTAGCAGGACACTCAGCAGGAAATAGGTTGGATTGACAGTACCTGTGTCAATAGAGAGTATGCTGCCTCTAGCAGGTACTGGTGAAGGCCTCTGTCTAGCTTCAGCAGCCTGAGGGACAGGTGCACAGGGCCGGGAGGGGGGAAGGTAAGCCCCGTGGAGGATAAAGGGTAGGAGACATTGGAGCACAGCTGCCACCCCACCATCTTAGACCCTGGGAGAGAAATACGAAATGGCTGCTCATCCTCTTACTTCAATATACAAAATACTGGACAGCTTTTAGATATAATCTAGGCTAGCTTTGGAGATAAATACTGGTCTCAGATCAACTAATATAATTTAGTTATTTAATCAGAAAGGAACTTACTTTACATCTGCATACAGCATGACACTAGAATCTTCGCACAAATTGCCTAACAATTACACACAACTATTTCCAGTAAGGACTTGGACCTTTCCAGGCTTGACCTTAGATACAGCCCTTTAACTTTGCTGGGATGAACTCACAGGTCTTTGGAGTGCAGGTGGTCCTCTCCACACGACTCTTGGAGCCTCTCATCTCCTCTCGGTGGTCTCCATTTACATGGTACATTCTGGAGCTGTGGCAAGCAGGGAGACATTGAAAATAAATCAATCAATCATTGAATTGGAATTTCAATTGGCTGAATTAAATGTGCTTTTGGCCCCAACATAGTTAGTTAACCAACTAATACAACTAGAAAAGGTTAAATGAAAATGTGAAATAACAGTAGTGTTCTTTCAGCAAGAACACTAATGACAGCTCTCACCTGAGAGAGACTATATCCATGAGTTCTTCAGGTGTGTTGAGGGCCACTCTCAGGTCATGGCCCTCCTGAAGATGCACACTCCCATCCAGACTGCTGGAGGTCCTGAGCTCTGTGGCCCACTCCACCCCAGCCCGACCCAGACCCCCATCCACCCCCATCCGGGCTGACAGGCCCACATAGGCACTGTGGGAAGAGAAAAAGACCATAGAGATATAACACTTTCTTTTGTTTTATTATATGGGAAAGAAACATGGGACATTCCCACAGTGTGCAAAAGTACAGCGATCTTAACAAAAATTACAGTATTATTTCAAATACTTAGTATGCCACTAAGTGGTGGCCGCTGATAGGTGAAACACTAACCATGGATAAGAAAATGAAGAGGCCGTCAGATCCAAAATGGATGCCGACTTACCTGGGCTTGATGTGACCTGCCAGGGAAAAGTGTGACCAGTCTCTGTAGTTGGCACTGCCCTTGAGGCGCAGGGAGAGGAGGGAGGTCATGTTAATGCCCAGTCTAATGGGTAAGCCTGACAGAGAGGGCAGGACCAACTCCTCTGTCATCAACACTGCCCTGTGGTGGAGCTGCACCTCCTGACCCTGATGGAGGTGGAGGTGGAGGTGGAGGTGGAGGTGGAGGAGGTGGAGAGAGAGCGAGAGAGAGAGAGAGAGAGAGAGAGAGAGAGAGAGAGAGAGAGACCCACATTAGCCTATACATTCTTTCTTGATACAATATTATGCTAAGATGAGCAAAACATGAAACTAATGTGTATGAGCATTGCTTAAAGGTAACAGACTTGAAAGATATTACACAGGATTTCATCAAACTACATTCCTCTGAGATGATCATATGCAGTCATATCCTGTATGAGTCACACAGCACCACTATCTCAGAGGTCAGAGGTCACAGTCACATACCTTCAGCAGTCTGACAGCAACCCCAGCCATGCTGAGTGACAGCTCCTTTATCTGAGAGTAGAGGTCATCACAGGTCACCACGCTCAACTCGTTCCCAAACACTTTGACACCAAGCCAACAACGTGGTCTGGCCTCCTCCAGTCTCCCTCCTGAGAACTACAATAAAAACATCAATCATCATCCATGATCATTGAAAATATATTTACATCTACAATCGGAGTGAAGTGACCCATTATTTAGGCTAAACTATGAAACCATCAGATGTTGGCTATCTCCTAATGTAATTCTCTAAAGTATAACTCAAACATGCAAAACTAGAATTGGCACATAGGCTAGCTAGGCTTAGATAGGCTAATGAATGTAGCAATGGTAAAATATTGCTGTGAAAGTCTCACCATAGTCCTGGCCTGGTTGAGGTAACTGTAGATACTAGGTGAACAACCCTCCTTTCCACTCTGGCTTTCAGAGCTGTCTCTTTCCCCAGCTTTTCTCCTTCTCCTCTCCTTCATCTGTCCTTTATTTCCTTCCCCTGCTTTTCTTCTTCTTCTCTCCATCATCTGAGACTCCTTTCCATCCTCCTCTCCATCCTGAGTTGTAGGCTCCTCATCAGGAGAAGTTGATTGGTAGCCAAAAATGCGTTTCAGAAGAGGTTCAATGTTTTCCACACGTAGATTGACCTGTGGAGGAGAGCAGCCAATTAGATTTCCAGTTTTCTGTTTAATTTGAATCACATACAGTATCTGTTCCTCAGATATGTTGTTTTACGTCCCTCTCTCGGTAATTCAATGCTTCAGAGCATTGAGGAAAAGCAGAAAATGCTCTCAAAAACACATTCAGTTGCTCACAGAATGAAACCAATAAACGATGATCTAACTACTCACCTCAAGCAGATTGAAAGCTCTTCCGTGGATATAGACAGTCAGGTTAGCCATGGCAGAGCGCGGCACAAAGGACTTGGAAGAGAAAACCAAGACTCCCTCCATATTCGCAACTCCAAATCCTGAGACACACAAAAAACACATACTGTATTCTTCTGCTCTTCAAAGGACAACCAAGAGCAAAATGTAATCACTTCTGAAACAATTATCACTACAACAAGTAATTGAAGAAGGTTTTCCTAAAAAGACAAAGCTACCCTATCACAGGTAACTTGCCATTCATTACAACATATGTATCAACATATTAACATATTCATCCAATGTTGTTAATGTTACTACACAGATACAGTGCCTTCAGAAAGTATTCATACCTCTTGACTTAATCCACATTTTGTTGTGTTACAGCCTGAATTCAAAAAAAATTTCTCACCCATCTACACACAATACCCCATAATGACAAAGTGCGATCATGTTTTTAGACATTTTTGCAAATTTATTGAAAATGAAATACAGAAATATCTAATTTGTATAAGTATTCACACCCCTGAGTCAATACATGTTAGAATTACCTTTGGCAGCGATTACAGCTGTGAGTCTTTCTGGGTAAGTCTCTAAGAGCTTTGCACACCTGGATTATTCAGCATTTTCACATTATTCTTTCAAAAATTATTCAAGCTCTGTCAAGTTGGTTGTTGAGCATTGCTAGACAGCCATTTTCAAGTCTTGCCATAGATTAGCAAGTCGATTTAAGTCAAAACTGTAACTAGGCCACTCAGGAACATTCAGTGTCATCTTGGTAAGCAACTCCAGTGTATATTTGGCCTTGTGTCTTAGGTTATTGTCCTGCTGAAAAGTGAATTTGTCTCCCAGTGTCTGTTGGAAAGCAGACTGAACCAGGTTTTCCTCTAGGATTTTGCCTGTGCTTAGCTCTATTCCATTTATTTTTATCCTAAAAAACGACCTAGTCCTTGCCCATGACAAGCACACCCATAACATGATACAGCCACCACCATGCTTGAAAATATGAAGATTGGTTCTCAGTGAAGTGTTGTATTGTATTTGCCCCAAACATAACGCTTTGTATTCAGGACATAAAGTTAATTTGTTTGCCATATTTTTTGCAGTTTTACTTTAGTGCCTTCTTGCAAACAGGATGCATGTTTTGGAATATTCTTGTTCTGTACAGGCTTCCTTCTTTTCACTCTGTCATTTAGGTTAATATTGTGGAGCAACTACAATGTTGTTGATCCATCTTCCATGTTCTCCTATCACAGCCATTAATCTCTGTAACTGTTATTAAAGTCACCATTGGCCTCATGGTGAAATCCTGAGCAGTTTCCTTCTTCTCCGACAACTGAGTTAGGAAGGACGCCTGTATCTTTGTAGTGACTGGGTGTATTGATACACCATCTAAAGTGTAATTAATAATTCACTATGGTCTAAGGGATATTCAATGCCTGCTACCAATAGGTGCCCTTCTTTGCATTGGAAAACCTCCCTGGTCATTGTGGTTGAATCTGAAATTCGCTGCTCAACTAAGGGACCTTACAGATAATTATATGTGTGGAGTACAGAGATGAGGTAGTCATTCAAAAATCATGTTAAACACTATTATTGCACACAGCGAGTCCATGCAACTTATTATGTGACTTGTTAAGATTGATTTTACTCCTGAACGTATTTAGGCTTGCCATAACAAAGCTTTACATTTTTTATTAATTTGTAAATATTTCTAAAAACATAATTCCACTTTGACATTATGGGATATTGTGTGTAGGCCAGTGACACAAAATCTCAATTTAATCAATATTAAATTCAGGCTATAACACAACAAAATGTGGAAAAAGTCAAGGGTGTGAATACTTTCTGAAGGCACTGTATAAGAGGAACTTAATGTAAATTACCTGAGTCTGCCGTGTAGTCTGTATAAGAGGAACTTAATGTAAATTACCTGAGTCTGCAGTGTAGTCTGAATAAGAGGAACTAAATGTAAATTACCTGAGTCTGCAGTGTAGTCTGAATAAGAGAAACTTAATGTAAATTACCTGAGTCTGCCGTGTAGTCTGAATAAGAGGAACTAAATGTAAATTACCTGAGTCTGCCGTGTAGTCTGAATAAGAGGAACTTAATGTAAATTACCTGAGTCTGCCGTGTAGTCTGAATAAGAGGGACTTAATGTAAATTACCTGAGTCTGCCGTGTAGTCTGAATAAGAGGAGTATTTCCAGGGTTCAGCCTCAAAGTCTTTGGTGATGATGTCATCAGGCAGTGCCTCCATCAGGGCCTGCTTCGTAGGGTCCTCAGTTCTCAGGACATGGGTCAGGTGACTCCACACAAAAGAGCCCACTGAGAATGAAATTCAGAGGGATCATCAATATATCACTCAGTATAGTAACATCTTACTTTTAGGATGTCATTTGGAATCTCTCAGAGTAGTCAACCTGTATGGCTGGTCCCAATTCACTCCCTGTCCCTGCTCTTTGGCCCTAAACCAATATTTGTAGATCTGAAGGGTCTGGATAGGTATAAGCGGTGTAGAGGTGGAGCTTTTACCTTATTTCTTCCACCTTACAGATCTGCAAAAACTGAAGGGCCAAGGGAGAAGGGCACACTTTTAGAAAAAAATTGCTATCCAGTTCTTAATTTGAGCAGCATCCTGACAGAACAGGATCTGGCACCTCTCAGTTTTGGACTGTTTAGTTCCGGAACCCATTTGCCAGGATCCGGTACCTCTTATGGCATTAACAAATATTTTCACTGTTTGCAATGTAAAAATTCTAATAAAAGCAATCAGAGTTAATTCAAGTTGACTCCTCTCCTGGCTGCTCCCTAAAAAACGAAATGTGAAAACTTGCCTGATATTATAAGAATTGATTTGTGTTGAGCCGGCCAGGGTTTATGGTGTGCTCAACATTGTAGCACATATAGACCAACGAGTGGCCATTACTCTGGAGAGAGAGAAAAGCGCGCCTGTATCTCTCACATAACTAGAATGAGATTCACTTTCTATGATCGTTCCCTCTCTCTCTCTGCGCTGATAGACATGAGCGTTGCACTTCATCATTTATTTCCTTATAGAATCATAGCAGTGGGAAGGGTGCTGGAGGTGCTGCCCCACCCATGATACATTTAAATACATTTGCCAAAGTTATAGAATTACTCATGTCTGTTCATAAATAAATGAAATAATTCCGAATACTACACCAGGGGGTTCTACTAAGCTATATGGAATTGTTTTTAGAAGGTCATACCAAGGATCATTTTGTTATTTGATTTTGAATTTTAAGACCCCTTGAAGTATCAAAAAAATATATAAAATAATTATTTGATGAAAAATGTTATTTGGCCTTACATGCTACCCTGACCGCGTGCGCCATCACGCCATCAAATTGATTTTGTCCCCCCACACCAGACGCGATCAGGACACGCAGGTTGAAATATCAAAACAAACTCTGAACCAATTATATTAATTTCGGGACAGGTCGAAAAGCATTAAACATTTATGGCAATTTAGCTAGCTAGCTTGCTGTTGTTAGCTAATTTGTCCTGGGATATAAACATTGGGTTGTTATTTTACCTGAAATGCACAAGGTCCTCTACTCCGACAATTAATCCACAGTTAAAACGGTAAAACGTTTGTTTTCTAGTAATCTCTCCTCCGTCAGGCTTCTTCTTCTTTGGACTTTATGGTGCATTACCATATAGACTTGTGGTCAGCATGTTAGAGCTATTAGCCCATACAAACGAATTGAATAACAGATTCACTACATGGACAACAGATAGCCCCCCCCATTAAAAAAAATAAATAAATACGAAGTTTGTTCTGAAGTGTCTGTCCTATATCTGAGAGAATCGTATTTTTTAAAACATGTATTTAACCCCTTATTTTTGGCACTAAACAGTGTCAATGTATACTTCCATTCATTTTTTCAACTGGTACTAGGCGTTCAGACGAGTCTTGTGAGGCCTGTTCGGACGCTACAGACAGAAGTTGGCAAATCGGCTGTACTGACTTCAGACGAGTCCCAATATGCTTGTGGGGGTCGTAGAGCAAAACGGAGAACACCATTGTGTTTGTGAGAGTCTCATCTTTACTTAGAGTAGATTTGTTGGCCAAACCGTTCGGACGCTACTTACAATTTTGAGTGAAGACCGATTTTCGGGATGTCTCATGGTCTGACAAAACTAGCTAGCTGCATTCGCTAGCTACTTAACACTTATGAAAAAAGATTGCAGTCAGAATGCGTATAACTGCTTCAGTATGCTGCAAATACTGCGTCCAAAATAACACAGCTTTTTTTACTGCAGTAATTTTGCAGTGTAACTGTCCAAAATATCACAGTTGACTGCAGTTACTGCACTTTTAATGCAGTTTCAAAACTGCAATCTTTTTTTGTAAGGGAAGTGAAAGTGAAAGTAATATATATATATATATATATATATATATATATATATATATATATAGCTAGCTCTCCCTCTCTTCACCTTCATTTCTGAATAAATTAATTTGTTCAAAACTGTTCAACTATTTTCTTTCTGTCTCTGAGTCAACTACTCAACACATTTTATGCACTGCAGTGCTAGCTAGCTGTAGCTTATACTTTCAGTACTAGATTAATTATCTGATCCTTTGATTGTGTGGACAACATGTCAGTTCATGCTGCAAGAGCTCTGATACCAGGGGACGTTGCATGAAATGAATAGCATGAAATGCGTTTATAAAAGGCAACAATTTTCCCGGAACCTAGGCTACAAAAAATGTTCCCCATGTGTGTGTCGTAGTAAATATATAATGTTATAGCTTGGTCTGACTAAAATCTTGTGCATGACCCATTTTGTGTGGGGCCTTTTTACTTAATACAATGCACAAAGAGTTCTATCTTGTCGGCCTTATCAGCAGGTGGCTAAGGATAACACCCACGCCATAGGTCTCTCAGTTCTTCCAACTCATGAGTTATTGCGCTGAGGACACACACACACACACCCCCACACACACACACACATACACACACACACACACACACACATACACACACACACACACACACACACACACACACACATCATCATTGTTAAACATACACACACATACACACACACACACACACATACACACACACACACACACACATCATCATTGTTAAGCACACACACACACAAAAACCCCCTTCTCTTAGGCTGAACATCTGAAGACAGAGAACCCGACTCAGAGCCAATGCAATGGAGGTGACCTCGACCAACTCATCAGGACCAATCAGAAGATCAGAACTACTAGAATCAACCTACTTTATTTTATTGTATAAAATGTCAGCACACAATGTTTAGGGGCTCGCTCTCTCAGATATCTCCCTACGAGGTTGACGAACGGGTCCGTGCACGCTATTTACAGATATCTTTACCTCTGAATAAACTGCCTCATATTATACAATTATCCACCTTGTCCGAAAGTCTCTACTTGGTCTCCGTTCTCCAGTAAACTTGTGATCATCAACATGTGCAACTTCTGCAAGCGCCTCTACACTACTGCTCTATGCTAGTACGCAAAAGCGATGATAATGCATGCAGTGCTTTATTATAAAGCTTTTTTTTTTTTTTAAAGGTGACCCTTTTTTTCTACGATTGTTCGGAGCAAATTGGGACAAGCTGACAGACTCAAACCTTGGCTGGAAGTCTCGTGGCTCAGAGTCGCCTTCACTGCTCGAAGCACTTCAGGGTCGGGGCAGTGCATGATCTGCTGGTATGCAGCGATCCTGACCTCCACCTCCTCCTGGGGGTCGCGGTAGAGTTGCAGCACAGACCCCCTCTGGAGAAGCAAAGAGCTGTCAGTCACAGACCCCTTGCCCCAACGTCACCTCAACATCACCACAACATCAGTGTGACTCCATTACCATGTGAAGAGATCCTTCTGTTTACAGTATGAACCACAGGAGGCTGCTGAGGGGAGGACGGCTCATAATAATGGGCGGAATGGAGCGAATGGAATGGCATCAAACACACTGAAAACATGTCTCATGTATTTGATACCATTCCACTTACTCCACTCCAGCCATTACCACGAGCCCATCCTCCCCAATTAAGGTACCACCAACCTCCTGTGGTATGAATAGTATGCCGACTGAATTGTTTTAGTTCAACAGGATACTCAAGTCAAATGTATTAAAGTCAAATCATGTTTGAACTGTAACATCCCCTTGGACAATAAAGTATTGTCTTGTATCATATCGTATCCCTTCCGTGGGACTTCTGCTGCCTGAAATGATTAAATCAATCAAGGCTTTATTCCGTGAGAGACGGTTTCTCTGCTTATTCCAATTAACCACAAACCAGGCTCCAGAAAAAAAAGTTTCCTAATTCTAAACTTTGAACTGAGCAAAACAGTTATTTGTTCTAAGGTTCGGTTCATTCCAAGAGGTTATGCCTAGAAACTTGATAATTATCTGCCATCCTACTCACGTCAGCATTGCAGGGGATGCGTCTGAAAGCTTGTATGGCAGTGAGTCTCAGCTCCAGAGGTGTGGAGTGGCTCTGCATACAGAGGTTTAGCTGAGGGATGAGAGCTGAAGCAGCCAAGCCTGCATTTCCCACTGCTTTCAATGCATAGAGCAGCTGTAGGAGGAATCATCACTTTACATCATTATCATCATTCGTGTTGCTGCTATCTTAATCATCATCAGCAGCAGCCATTGAGATGCTCAGGTTCAGGAGTCAGGACAAGTATGAACCACGGAATACACAATGTAATATCACATTTTAAATACAGCACAATCATCAGATGGTGACAAAACTCCAATACCAGCACACCATTATAATCTGTGTACATAGAGTTAGATCTAATTGTGTCTGGGTACCTCTGGTTTCTCCCCTCCACAGCCCTCTCCCAGGGTGTCTTTCAGGGCCTGTATGAAGCTCTGGACCTGGGGGATGAGACTGCAGGGAGACTCTCTCCTCTGACATAGCAGGTGGACCAGGGAAGAACCAGTCAACAGGGCCTTGGTCCGCACCTCAGGTGTCTTCAGCAATGCCTGAGAGAAAAGGAGGGAAAGAACAAGGGTTTTATACTATGGACCCATTGTATTCCTATGTTTATCTCTGATTATGTGTTTGATGGGTGACGCCAAAGCATGCGTTGTTGGATGTGACCTCAACAGTGTCGAGAAGTAAATGTATCGGTTGAGTTTCCTGCAACGATTTTGAATCATATGTAGACCTATATGCATCATTCTCAGCCACATAATTCAATTGAGATGTCTAATAAAATAGGTACAGTATACTGTATCTAAACCTCTGTTTATGTTCAACCCAAAGTCAATATCCCCATAGAACTTTCCATCAGACCTACAGTACGTACATTGACGGAGCCGATGATGTGTGGCGAGGGGTGAGGGATGAGGGCGATGGTGGTGAGAAAAGAGTGGGCCCTCTCCTGCTCTATCTCCTCATCCCGGATGAGGTCCGTTAAGAGGACGATGCATTCCTCTGAGCCACACGCTGGTAGGCCGTCCAAGAGAGGCTGCCTGCAACAATAGCATAGTCAACAGAGTAATTAACTGCTGGGAATGGACATCACCGATTCAGTCACATATTCTCACTTCAGAAAGGTTCTTATAAAACCAATGTATAAAAGCATTATAAATCATTATTAATCAAAAGCATCATTTAATTGATATACACCATATTAATTATTGTAAAGGATGTCTAGTTTCTTTGGGTGTGTTATAATGGAAGTGCTTTGTGACTAATGAACAAAAACCTGATCTCAGCTACAGAGAAGAATATGGCAGAGAGGACGCCATTTTGATTTTGCCTGTAGTTTTAATCAGCCTAGTGATGACTAGTAAGTTGTTTCAGGGAGGAGTTATAGATGTAAAGTTGGCTGCTATCCCACAGACAGACTGCTCTCTGTCCATACCTTGCCCCAGAGCTCTGTGTATTTTTCTCATTAGGGAAACCGTTAACAAGCGTTCCACTGCCTCTATTGCATTAAAATGCTGATACAAGGCGTGACAGAGTCAGCCCAGTCAGTATATTTTAGAGTCGTATTCAGTAGGGAGGAAACGTTTTGAAACAGAATGAAAAAGGGTGGAACTTCCTGAACTTCCTGTCCAATAAGAACACAGATGTAAATCTTCCATGGCAAAGTATTTTGTTACAGTGTGCCCTACTTAACACAACCCAGGAAACATTTAGGAGAGAACATTGGCTGAAGGGAACTGACCAGTCGTTGCGGCACTTGAAGGAGGCGTCGTGCCACAGTGTCTTGAGCTGAGGCAGGGACAGGGCTCTCAGTTGAAAGGCCAAGAGCAGGAACAGCTCCGACAGCTACATACAGGGAAGACGATACACACACAGTTTATTTCCATGAAATGTTTTTCCTGAATAATAATGTTTTTCCTGAAATGAAGGAATTTACTTTTTAAGGAGCATTATTTACATAAATGTCAAAAATCCCTCCTACATTTAACTTTCTTTGTGCTAAATCTCAAGAAAATACAACATTTTGACACTGAATGACCTTACGAAAATGAACTTCCAATTAACATGCCTAACTTTAGAAAGCTGCAGCCAGGGTTATGATTTCATAAGAGCGGGACAGAGACAGACTCAAAACAGAAACAGACTCATTGATCTTATCAATCATTTGATAACCAAAAAGTAATAATAATTTGAAAGAGAGAGAGAGAGGGACTGACAGGATGCCAGGTTGGCCCCTTTTTAAAGGCCCCCCATTTAAACAACCCGTCATGACGATTGCCAGATTGGGTTTGACTTAGCTCCTGTGTAAGAGCTGAGGAAAAAGAGGGAAAGCTCCCAGGGAGAACCACAGCACACAAACACAAACAAGCCAACTTTGGTTTGGCAGGGAACACATTACTGAAGAAAAAACCTCTGCCCTTGGGAAGGGGTTAGGGTTTGAAACGTTGTACGAAGCCATCGCTCATAGGTTCCTTCCTGGGGAACCTATACATCTTTACTCAATGAAGACAAATAATGGTATAATAATGCATTATGATGTTGTTTTGTCCAACATGTCTCCGGATCTAAATATTGCCACAGTCATACCCTGGATCTAATTTTGTCCCATGGAATAAATATTGTGGATCTAAATGTTTTTCCTCATAATCCTGGACTATCGGACCACCATCTTATTATGTTTGAAATCGCAACAAATCATCTGCTCAAACCCCAACCAAGGATTATCAAAAGCAGCGTTATAAATTCTCGGACAGCCCAAAGATTCCTAGATGCCCTAACAGACTCCCTTCACCTACCTAAGGACGTTGGAGTACAAAAATCAGTTAACCACCTAACCGAGGATCTAAATTTCACCTTGCATAATACCCTAGATGCAGTCGCACCTCTAAAAACTAAAAACATTTGTCACAAGAAATTAGCTCCCTGGTATACAGAAAAAATACGTAAATTAGAACGTAAATGGCGCTCCACCAAACTGGAAGTCTTCCGACTAGCTTGGAAAGACAGTACTGTGCAATAGCAAAGAGAGCTCACTGCTGCTCGATCAGCCTATTTTTCCAACCTGATTGAGGAGAATACAAAAAGAAATGTTTAATACTGTTGCAAAGCTAACTAAAAAGCAGCATTCCCCAAGTAAGGATGGCCTTCACTTCAGCAGTGATGAATTCATGAACTTCTTTGATGAAAAGATCATGATCATTAGAAAGCAAACTACAGACTCCTCTTTGAATCTGCGTATTTCCTCAAAACTCAGTTGTCCTGAGTATGCACAGAACTGTCAGGACCTAGGATCAATGGCCACACTCAAGTTTTTTAATCCTGTATCTCTCGACACATTCACAAAAATAGTCATGGCCTCTAATCCTTCCAGCTGCCCACAATTCCGACTTAACTACTGAAAGAGCTACTTCATGTGGTTGGCCCTCCTATGTTGAACACAATAAACGGCTCCCTATCCTATGGATGTGTACCAAACTCACTAAAAGTGGCAGTAAGAAAGCCTCTGCTGAAAAAGCATAACCTTGACCCGGAAAATTTTAAAAACGATTGCCTATATCGATTCTCCCGTTACTCAATTTTTGGGGGTTAAAAGCGCAGCAACTCACTGCCTTCCTGAAGACAAACAATCTAGACGGAACGCTCCGGTCTGGTTTTAGACCCCATCATAGTATTGAGACTGCATTCGTGAAGGTGGTAAATTACCTGTCCTCATGCTCCTAGACCTCAGTGCCGCTTTTGACACCACCGATCACCACATTCTTTTGGAGAGATTGGTTAACCCTAATTGGTCTACACAGACAAGTTCTTGCCTGGTTTAGATCTTATCTGTCGGAAATATATCAGTTCGTCTCTGTGGATGGTTTGTCCTCTGACAAATCAATTGTACGTTTCGGTGTTCCTCAAAGTTCTGTTTTAGGACCACTATTGTTTTCACTATATAATCTCAATCTTGGTGATGTCATTCAGAAACAATGTCAACTTTCACCGCTATTCGGACGACACACAGCTAGCTGTACATTTCAATGAAACATGGTGAAGCTCCAAAAGTGCCTACCCTGGAAGCCTGTGTTTCAGACATCAGACATAAGGAAGTGGATGGCGGCAAATGTTTTACTTTGAAACTGGGACAAAACAGAGATGTTAGTTCTAGGTCCCAAGAAACAAAGATATCTGCTGTTTGATCTGACAATTAATCTGATGGTTGTACTGTCGTCTCAAATAAAACTGTGAAGGACCTCTGCGTTGCTCTGGACCCTGATCTCTCTTTTGACGAACATATCAAGAATATTTCAAGGGCAGCTACCTGGATAAAGCACTAAATAAACTTCAGTTATTGCTAAATACGGCTGCTAGAATCTTGACTAGAACCAATTCGATCATATTACTCCAGTGCTAGTCTCTCTACACTGGCTTCCTGTTAAGGCTAGGGCTGATTTCAAGGTTTTACTGCTAACCTACAAAGCATTACATGGACTTGCTCCTACCTATCTCTCCGATACTGTACCTACACGTACGCTACAGTCACAAGACGCAGGCCTCCTTATTGACCCTAGAATTTCTAAGCAAACAGCTAGAGGCAGGGCTTTCTCCTATAGAGCTCGAGTTTTATGGAATGGTCTGCCTATCCATGTGAGAGACGCAGACTCGGTCTCTATCTTTAAGTCTTTACTGAAGACTCATCTCTTCAGTAGGTCCTACGATTGATTGTAGTCTGGCCCAGGGGTGCGAAGGTGAACAGCAAGGCACTGGAGTGACGAACCCCCCTTGCTGTCTCTACCTGGCCGGCTCCCCTTTCTCCACTGGGATTCTCTGACCTCTGACCCTATTACGGGGGCTGAGTCACTGCTTTACTAGTGCTCTTCCATGCCGTCCCTAGGAGGGATGCGTCACGTCGTGCCAGGCTTTTTTCGCTATACGCGACTTGAGTGGGTTGAGTCACTGACGTGATCTTCCTATCTGGTTTTGCGCCCCTTCTGACTTGTGTGGTGGATCTTCGTGGGCTATCTCAGGGTAGTAAGTTAGTGGTCTGTTGATATCCCTTTAGTGGTGTGGGGCTGTGCTTTGGCAAAGTGGATGGGGTTATATCCTGCCTGGTTGGCCCTGTCCGAGAATATCGTCGGACAGGGCCACAGTGTCCCCCGACCCCCCCTGTCTCAGCCTCCAGTGTCTATGCTGCAAAAGTCTATGTGCCGGGGGGCTAGGGTCAGTCTGTCCTATCTGGTGAAATTATCTTGTCTTATCTAGTGTCCTCCCTCTAATTCTCCCATCTCTCTCTCTCTCCCCTCCCGGAGGACCTGAGCCCTAGGACCATGCCTCAGGACTACCTGGCCTGACAACTCCTGGCTGTCCCTGTCCCCAGTCGACCTGGTCGTGCTGCTGATCCAGTTTCTGCTGTTTTACCTGTGGCTATGGAACCCTGACCTGTTCACCAGACGTGCTACCTTGTCGTGCTGCTGCTCCAGTTTCAACTGTTCTGCCTGTGGCTATGGAACCCCGACCCTCTCTCTCCCTCTCCCTCTCTCTCTCTCTCTCTCTCTCTCTCCCTCCCTCTCTCCCTCTCTATCGCACCTGCTGTCTCGACCTCTGAACGCTCGGCTATGAAAAGCCAACTGACATTTATTCCTGAGGTGCTGACCTGTTGCACCCTCTACAACCACTGTGATTATTGTTTGACCCTGCTGGTAATCTATGAATGTTTGAACCTTGAAGAACGATCTGGCCTTAATGGCCATGTACTCTTGGAATCTCCACCCGGCACAGCCAGAAGAGGACTGGCCACCCCTCAGAGCCTGGTACCTCTCTAGGTTTCTTCCTAAGTTCCTGCCTTTTCCAGGAAGTTTTTCCTAGCCACCGTGCTTCTACATCTGCATTGCTTGCTGTTTGGGGTTTTAGGCTGGGTTTCTGTATAAGCACTTTCTGACATCTGCTGATGTAAATTGATAAATGTGATTGATTGATTGATTGATTATAATGCATTGTAAGACTTGTCATAAGCGTGAATGACTCCCTTATGATGTCTTAGGGGTCCTACCTGTTGCTGGTCAGAGGTGAGACCACACAGCTTCCTCACGGTGTCCGTGGCCTCCTGGGGGGAGGACGTCCTGCCTCTGGCTTTCCCTTCAGCCCCCTCCTCCACAAACTGGAGGTCAGTCAGGACACCTAGACCCAACGTATCTGAGGGAGGAGAATATCATTCAAATGAATATCATATTGTTGAGAGAGTGGGGCCTAAGTGACCAAGTTACTTTCATTTGAATAAAAGTTTGAGCTTTCAGCCTCTCAATTTGAATGACTGAGATAATTACATTCTCAAAGAATGATTGAGAATGTATTTAAAGTTTGCAACAGCCATAGTGGTCCTAGCAGTAGTAGTCATAGTAGTGTGATGAAAGTAACAGCAATATGAGTGCTTCCTAGCTAATAGTAGTGTAGTAGTAATAGTAGTAATAGTTTATTTTGGCATTATTAGCTTTTACACAGACAAACACTAGAACACATTGATGTCAGATGGGTAACAAAGTGACACAGTCATTCAGGTACACTACAGTATAGCCTATACTCACCCACTCCTGAGGAGGGTCTCAGAAGCATACTCACCCACTCCTGAGGAGGGTATCAGAAGCATACTCAGCCACTCCTGAGGAGGGTATCAGAAGCATACTCACCCACTCCTGAGGGTGTGCCCTTCTGGGCTCTGAGCAGCGTAAGGGTAGAGACGGTCTGGGTCTTCACCACTCCTGTTGACCCTGACAACGGTACCATGGAGATGATCTCTGTGCAGTTGACCTCCTCCATCACTGTAGTCCCATGCCGCTGGGTACACTGGAGTTTGGAGTCCACTGTCTGAAGTGGACATAAGAGATAGGAACCCTCCTTCGTAAAAGTGGAAGTGTTAACTGGCTAGAGGGTACACAAGAAACTGGTGGAAGGTATTTTGCTTATCTGGCAAAATGGTTTAGCCTGAGTCCCAGATCTGTATGTGCTGTCTACTCGATTGCTGTCACTGTCACGCCATGACAGCAATGGAGTTGGTAAGACAGCACAAAACGATCTGGGACTCAGGCTACCAATTTTTAGGTCCATCTGAAACCTACTGACAATCTAACAGATCCTTTATGAACCAAACCTGCACTAGAAGGTTTCCATGGTGCTCTCTAAGTTACAAAAGTTGGCATCATTCCCTAGCACTTCTGTATTTCATTATGCACTGCCTGTACCAACATCAATGCAAGAGGAAGACATCAATGATTGGTTGTGACTATGGTAACAATAGACTATTCCATGTTGACGGGGGAGAGGATGGTAGAAGAGCTCACTGTGTCCTCTCTCAGACGGGTGGAATGGGACCAGAAGTATGCCAGTCTGTCCTGTTGACACTGCCTGAGGTTCCTCGTCTTCACCAGTAGAGGCCCTCTCCTCTCATACTTACTAGTACATGTCCCGTACAGATCCGTCTGAAGAATTGACACAGGAAGGAAAAAAGGCAGAGGATTGTCCAATGTACAAGACATAGGTGTCCAAACTTGGTTCTGGAGAGCTACAGGATGTGTAGGCTTTTGTTCCAGCCCAGCTTTGACACACTTGATTAATGAATCATGGTATTCAATGCAGATCATAATTACTTAGGAGTTAATTGGGTTAGTGCTGGGCTGGAACAAAAGCCTGCAACCGCAGTAGCCGTGCAGAACAGACTTTGGACACCACTGCAATACGTCATCCACCTACTGCAAATACTAACCTAATGTTTCATGCATGGCCTATCCTGCTTTTACTCATATTGGGAGACGGATTAAATCCCCTCTCACCTCCTTCACTACTTCCTGCTTCTCGGTGGTGCGGGAGGTCTGGATCATGCTCAGTAGGGCTCTCTTGATGTTCAGCGTCCACAGCTGCTCCCCCTCCTGCGGACAGAGGGCCGTGACCTTTCCCCCCTGGAGGGAGAACTTGAGGCGACTCCTCTCTAGCGACTCCCTGAGAGAGTAACCAAAACACCAGATGAGACCCCCAGGACCCCAGGACCTCCAGACACATGATGGTGTTGTCGGAGCAGAGTATCACATTCTCAGGAAAAACAATCTGGAATGATCTGGGACTAGTGTGCTTGTATCATTTCTGCACTATTGTGCTATCAAATCATGCATTATTGTGGGTGATATGTGCTTTTGTAACTCAAATCATCCATAATAATTCATAATTTGATAGCACAAACACTTAAGAAATGATAGATGTGCACATTGTAACATGCAGATTTAAATTTGGTCTAAGACGCAAAAGGTACGAAGAATAAGCAAAACACATCAAATCAGGGGGAAACCCGCACAGGAGCAAGGAAAAGAAAGAGCACAAACATGTACAAAAACACACACAAGTTGCACAATGCAAGCAATATTCATGCAGTCATTTCAGATTACCTCAAACTCTTTAGGCGTTGCACAGAATGTTCCTTCTGGGGAGAAAGGCGCTTTATCTGTGGATTCCTAATCTACAGGGAGCATAGAAAAGAACATCACTAAAAGGTCCCATATCATATTAATTTCCAATTTTGTATTATATTCAGCGCTGGAAATGGGGAGGAACCAGGGGGAACTGGAGCTCCCAAAGTGAAATCATTTTTTGACAAAGCAATTTAAGGTGAATTCAAGGATTTTCAATTGGTAGGTTCGCAGAGTGACTTTTTCAACAACAACAAAAAATCACCATATTGGTGTGAATATTTCTGTATATCTGACCTGCATCATAAGGTGACACTTGGAAATTGCGTCAATATCCACCACACAGTCGAGAGCCAGTCCATTTCTGCCTGAGGTAGAGCCTTGTAGAGTAGTGGCTATCGTAGTGCTGTACCTGTACGTGTACCTCACCCCTCTCTGGTACGAGATGTCAGGGGATGAGGAAGCTGTAGCCAGCAAATAATATACAGTTGAAGTCGGAAGTTTATATACACTTAGGTTGGCGTCATTAAAACTCGTTTTTCAACCACTCCACTCATTTCTTGTTAACAAACTATAGTTTTGGCAAGTTAGTTAGGACATCTACTTTGTGCATGACACAAGTCATTTTTCCAACAATTGTTTACAGACAGATTATTTCACTTATAATTCACTGTATCACAATTCCAGTGGGTCAGAAGTTTACATACACTAAGTTGACTGTGCCTTTAAACAGCTTGGAAAATTCCAGAAAATTATGTCATGGCTTTAGAAGCTTCTGATAGGCTAATTGACATCATTTGAGTCAATTGGAGGTGTACCTGTGGATGTATTTCAAGGCCTACCTTCAAACTCAGTGCCTCTTTGCTTCACATCATGGGAAAATCAAAAGAAATCAGCCAAGACCTCTGAAAAACAATTGTAGACCTCCACAAGTCTGGTTCATCCTTGGGAGCAATTTCCAAACGCCTGAAGTACCACGTTCATCTGTACAAACAATAGTACGCAAGTATAAACACCATGGGACCACGAAGCCGTCATATCCCTCAGGAAGGAGACACGTTCTGTCTCCTAGAGATGAACGTACTTTGGTGCAAAAAGTGCAAATCAATCCCAGAACAACAGCAAAGGACCTTGTGAAGATGCTGGAGGAAACAGGTACAAAAGTATCTATATCCACAGTAAAATGAGTCCTATATCGACATAACCTGAAAGGCCGCTCAGCAAGGAAGAAGCCACTGCTCCAAAACCACCATAAAAATGACAGACTACGGTTTGCAACTGCACATGGGGACAAAGATCGTACTTTTTGGAGAAATGTCCTCTGGTCTGATGAAACAGAAATAGAACTGTTTGGCCATAATGACCATCGTTATGTTTGGAGGAAAAAGGGGAAGGCTTGCAAGCCGAAGAACACCATCCTAACCGTGAAGTACTGGGGTGGCAGCATCTTGCTGTGGGGGTGCTTTGCTGCAGGAGGGACTGGTGCACTTCACAAAATAGATGGCATTATGAGGAAGGAAAATTATGTGGATATATTGAAGCAACATCTCAAGACATCAGTCAGGAAGTTAAAGCTTGGTCGCAAATGGGTCTTCCAAATGGACAATGACCCCAAGCATACTTCCAAAGTTGTGGCAAAATGGCTTAAGGACAACAAAGTCAAGGTATTGGAGTGGCCATCACAAAGCCCTGACCTCAAACCTATAGAACATTTGTGGGTAGAACTGAAAAAGTCTGGCCTAAAAAACCTGACTCAGTTACACCAGCTCTGTCAGGAGGAATGGGCCAAAATTCACCCAACTTATTGTTGGAAGCTTGTGGAAGGCTACCCGAAACGTTTGACAGAGAGAAGAAATAAAAGCTGAAATAAATCATTCTCTCTACTATTATTCTGACATTTCACATTCTTATAATAAAGTGGTTATCCTGACTGAATTAAGACATGGAATTTTTACTTGGATTAAATGTCAGGAATTGTGAAAAACTGAGTTTAAATGTATTTGGCTAAGGTGTATGTAAACTTCCGACTTCAACTGTACCTATTTGAATAACCATTATCTGGTAACGCTTTATAATATCTTTCATGTATAAGTCATTATAAATGCTTTATATTATAAAGGTATACATATCATTACATACTTATTTATTAATAGTTTAATAAGGCTTTTGATCTATTTTCTAATCATGGAAAACAGCTACTGAATGTCAACAGAGGTAGTTCTATAATTAAATTCACAAAATGTAATATGTTTCTGTGAATGCATAAATAAACCAAGGTAATGTTTATCAAGGGGCAAACATTGTGACTATATCATAAAATATACATTTACTTTAGTTTAGAATAAGATAATGAAATATCACTATATTATTTGCTCTCACCAATGCATTCTGGATGGCAGAGTTGTTGATCCATCTGAAGGCAATCACCTACTACAGAAAAACAGAAAAATCCCAAAATCTACACACAAACCCTTTAGACAAGCTTGAAAACTCATTGAAAACCACAGATTCAACTTTTAATTCACTCCATTCCAATGTCTAATTTGCAAATACCGGTAGTCATAATGAATTAGCTCATGTTCTCCTCTTTCAAAAAGTATAAACAGTTACTGTCCATTATTCACTGAAAAGCACAGTCAGTCATCCCTGTCTGAAATGAGAACTAACTATATGAATAAGTCAAATCCCAAATCCAATCCCAAACCATAGAGAACTTACTGTGTAGCAGAATGAGAGCCGTGAAGATAAGAGAGAGTAGTAATCCAAGCTGGGACATGGCCATAGCAGTCTCAAGTCACTGCAGCAGCCCAGGATTCCAAGACTCCACATGTAAGTAGTTGGGCTGAAGAACAGTCACTGTTCTCACACAGCCAGTGAATGGCCATGCTTGTGCCTGTTCCTGCTGCCACAGTGACCCGCACTGCTCAAAGCATCCAATCAGGAAGTACCTCCCAGCCTGGAGCTACAAACATCCACTGAGCCAATCACTTGACACAACATTGGGCCCCCACTCAATACAAAGCCTCTCTATGGTATATAAACCCCCCTATGGCTAAAGAAGGGTTCCAGACAGAAAAGCACAACTCACTTTGGGATTTTAAAGTTGTATATCTGTTTTTTTGTTGTTGTGAGAATCAACAATGTTATGGCAACTTGGTTGTCAAAGTGTTGCAAATACGATACAGTAGATGTCTGCTCTGTGACCCAAGTCTTATAGCTAGGCATCTTTGTCCTCATAACCCACCAATTACATTGTAAGTAACCAAGGGTTACCCATGTTTATTATGGGGTTTATTATGATGGGGGTGCACATAATGGTCTATCTGATTAATCGTATTGCCTATACAGCATGATATTCACTAGTTCATTATTGGGGTCAGATTTGCTTTAGCCTCCAAGTGGGTAATTATTGTGTGTCAGATGGATTCACAAACAGACAGCCAGAGAAAAGGGGGTGTGACTGTGTTATGTGAAGCTACAGTATATATGGAGGAGACCATGTCATTGGCTGAAGTAGAGGGACATCTAGTGTCCTTCTCTTGCCTCATCTCTTAGGTAATAGACCTCAAATAGAATAGGGACATTTTCAAATTAATTGAAATAGGAAACGAAACCATTGGTTATTTTTACAGAATATAAATGATGATCTACTATGGAGGAAATTAAGAAAAAAAAGCATCATATATTTTTATAGTTGTTGAAATATCATACTTATTTTTAGTCTATGTATATGTACTGTATGTATACTGAACAAAAATATAAATGCAATATCAAAAATCAAATCAAATCAAATCAAATTGTATTGGTCACATGCGCCGAATACAACAGGTGCAGACATTACAGTGAAATGCTTACTTACAGCCCTTAACCAAGATGCAACAATTTCAAAGATTTTACTGAGTTTCAGTTCATAGAAGCAAATCAGTCAATTGAAATAAATTCATTAGGCGCTAATTTATGGATTTCACATGACTGGGCAATGGGCGCAACCATGGGTGGGCCTGGAAGGGGATAGGCCCACCCACTGGGGGAGCCAGGCACAGCCAATCAGAATTAGTTTTTCCACACAAAAGGGCTTTATTACAGACAGAAATACTCCCAAGCACACCTGTGTAATGATCATACTGTTTAATCAGCTTCTTGATATGCCACACCTGTGAGGTGGATGAATTATCTTGGCAAAGGAGAAATGCTCACTAACAGGGATGTAAACAAATTTGTGCACAAAATTTGAGAGAAATAAGCTTTTTGTGCATATGGAACATTTCTGGGATATTTTATTTCAGCTCATGAAACATGGGACCAACACTTTACATGTTGCATTTATATTTTTGTTCAGTATAGTTGACAAAGGAAAAATAGGGTGTAAGAGAAATCATAAAAGGTGATAGCCATTTACAGTAGGGCTACACCCAGGGGCGGATTGGCCATCTGGCAATTCTAGCAAATGCCAGATGGGCTGGACCATTTTTTGTTGGTGGGCTGGTCGAAATTGACACACAAAAATGTATTTAATGAAAAGGGTGACATGGCTGGCGGCCCATGGGCCTGTTAAGATTTTTTATTTTTTTTTGCACACTTTCTCTGTTATACTAATCTATAATGAGCCTTTGGCTGATCAGTGGGCAACGACGGCCAATATGGGCCGGCCTGGCTTTCTGATAGGCTGAGCCGAGGTCACGTAAACTCACGTTCAAAGTCAAACGCGGCATCAGCAAAGAGACCTGCTCCGACTTTGTCATCAGTTAGACAGCCAAGATCATGGATTGTAAATAATGGAAAGGGTGCATATAAACATAGAAAGAGCACATTCTACATTGTCACCTCACTCAAAATGTCCTATTTTGGGGGCGGCTAAAACCATGATTCGGTAAAACAGTAAAGTGCATTATCCTCATCATTCCTGTAATGAAAGTGTCTGCCTGCCGCTGTGCCTGTGGCCTCGCTGGGACCTGCTGCTGTGATGAGCGAGCCACTCTCCTCTCCATGCGTTCAAGAGAAAAATGCTTTCTGATCGTATAACATTTCATAATGCAATTGCAGGAAAAACACAGCTTTGGAAGCTTTGTCCCTCTCAAAGAGAGGAGGGTCTCAGCTTTCTGTAGGTATAATGTATTTCTCAACTCTCAATATTCAGCTCAATAGCAACTATTTTACAACCAAGATATTTAAAATGGCTTTGAGATATGGAGTGGTGCAACGACCATTGCGAGGGCATAGGCCTCATTGGGTAGAAAGCTACAACTGCTACATTTTTTTTAGGACATTCCATTTACTGATGGATGAATACATGGCTACTAGTAGTGGATATTATGTTTAGAGTTAGCGACCTAGTTAATGTTTTCAGTTTCCACTTCCTCAGGTGTTGACCCCAAAATTAATTAGCCTATAATATTTGTTATAGTAATTAACACTTAGGGTATGTAGCTTAGTGGGTAAGAGCGTTGTGCCAGTAACCGAAAGGTTGCTGGTTCTAATCCCTGAGCCGACTAGATGAAAAATCTGTTGATGTGCCCTTAAACAAGGCACTTAACCCTAATTGCTCCTGTAAATCGCTCTGGATAAGAGCGTCTGCTAAATGACCAAAACAAAAATCTAAAATGATTCAGGGGAATATGACAAGCACTAATTTGCAATATAGGCTAAGTCATTATGTTGGCTTTATAATGTTTAAGGGGTGAGGGTGGGGAGTGAGTTGGCGGTGTGCTTAGTGATGTGGGCTGGTGTGGATAAAACAATGCCAGGGCCGAATTCTTGTCCCAGTCCGCCACTGGCTATGGCACCCAGATCAACTCAACCACCACTCCACGCTGTTTGTGTCGGTCGTTTGCTTCAACCACGCCCGCAGTTCACGTCAGTCTGCAACGTCAGTTTGTGCGTGTTGCTCTGTACCGGGGGGCGTAGGTTTGACCGGCTTTTCAGAGGCAGACACAATGAACCGTCGGACGATGTAAAGTACGCATGTGGTCTGAAGGCACACGTTTTGGCAGTATATATTTTTTATTTTGTTGGATATAATTTGATGTTTTCGAGCACACATATCAACGAGACTTTGTGACGGTATAGGGATAGTTGGAAAAGGTCTGTTCAACGAGTTCTCCTGCTAAAACAAGGTCGAAATATCTGGCTAGTCCGATTCGAAAACGACTCCGAAAACAATACGGAATTTTTCAAGGTAAAGGACTTGCTAAAGTCGAAGGTAAATTATGTCGATGATTGAATATTCTGATTACTTCGCCGCAGAATGTCTGGTGTCGATATCTAGCGGTCCCGTCCTACACCGACCTACCCCGGTTGCAGCCGCAGCCCAGCCCCCTCCCCAGGCCCTTCTTCCTGGGGAGCCTGAATGGTCGAACGAGGACAGGGAGGTGCGCGAGACAATGAGACTCGATGGGGCCAACATGATGAAGGTGGCTGGGATCCTCACGGACCTCCACAGCAAGTTCCGGCCGATGTCGGCCTACTCGGAAAGCAGCAACTCCTCGTGTGGGGAGAGCGGCTACACCACGTTGTCTGACTCAACTACCCCTACCATGACCCCCTCTGCTACTCCAATTCCTGGACAGTACAATGCCATTCAGCAACAGTGGGGAGGAGGGGCGCCTCGGTCCCCAGTAAAACGACACCAGTGCACTTTCGACGGCTGTGACAGAGTTTATGGGAAATCATCTCACCTGAAAGCCCATATCAGAACCCATACAGGTACAATTATGCCGCTAGCTCTAACTGTAAAACGTGTTTTGGCCATGTAATCGGAACAAACATAACTGTTCATTATCCAAGTTGTTCCAGAACTTCAAGTTTGGCCATACTCACTAAACACTCCTCCTTTTGTGTCACTCTCTCTACAATTTTCATATTGTTTTCCTGAAGAATGGTGTTTTTCTTCGCAGGAATACACTGTAAATTGGGTGGTTATCGTTTACCCGCGAGTTAGTACAATACTCCCCGAAAGGGGGAAAATCTCCGCAACAGAGGGCTCATAACAAAGAAGTACACGAACAAAAGAATGGGGCTGGACGAAAAAGCATAGTAACTAGTGACGAACATGCTACATCTAGGCTGTATTTGCATACGACGAGCGAGTTCGAGATGGAAACGTAGCGTTTGGGGTGGCGTTTGCGCAGGGTCGGTGGTTCTTTTAGCTCGAGCTGCCAAATCTTTTAATCCCACCTCGCATCAATGTGGCCATTTGGTGAGAGTCAGGTCTTTGTAGAAAAACTCAGTTTTCTTTGTTGAAATCATCCATGTCTGTCAAAGTTGTATGTTTAGCGCTGTTACTTTGTGTACATGCATCAGGTGTCCGCACAGTCTTGAGGTTGAGGGTCAGTGAATAACAGGCGCATATGGATTAGAAGAGGTAACCGTCAGGGAACGCCTACAAAATCGAGTGAGGGAGAGTTGGGAAGGTATGTGCTATTCGGCATCCTTAGGACGTCCCTGATCTTAACCATTTTACATTTCAACGGGGGGGTCCCAAGGATACCGCCTAGCACAGACCGAGTTGGGAGTGTTGCAAAACGCATGTCCGCTTTGCGGTCTTGAATATAGCCCCTGCATCCCCTCGTTTGTTCTATGGCACGAAATAGGCTTAGATTTCACATTGGGGATATCCTCTTGTATAATAGTCAACATAAGAATTTACTATTTACAGTAGGTTATTAGCCTGGCTATTACCCATTTGGAGGACAGTCGTTTTGAAAAGCCTGCTCAAAGTGAAAACTTTCACACTTTTAATGTGGATAATACAAAGGTATTTGACAACTTTGTGTCAAGTTAATCACTTTCGAAACAAGGCAGCCTTTTGAAGGTTTCACATGTCTGAACCCAGTTAGAGCCTTTCCTAGAAGACGTGGAGGTGTTGAGGGAGGCCTCTTCTATGGCCGCCCACCATATGTTGGAGGCAGCCTGCCCTATGAGTGTCAATATCTATTGCAGTCTACATTTTGCATTCACTTTTCTAAATTTCACTATTCACTACCCATGTGAACCATGACCAGGGTAGATTTAAGTTTTTCTTTTCAAAATAGGTTGATTTCCTTGCATAAAAAAAGGCTGCTGATAATATTGTAAACTTTTTACCAAATTGATGGGTATATAGGGTTCTCCCAATAATTTACCTTACTACCAACCGCTATATGTCTTTCTACCTTAATGGCTAGTGTTAGACATTGGCACAAGCAGGGTAATGCTTGACCCCCAGTCTGACCTTTGTGCCAGACTCAGTATTTTAATTTGAAAGTTTGGTGTAGACCTAGACTCTTTTTTTACAGCCCTCTAACCAATTGTACTATTATGTGTGTTTTTCCGCGTTATTTGTAATTTATTTTGTACATAATGTTTCTGCCATCGTCTCTTATAACCAAAAAGAGCTTCTGGATATCAGGACAGCGATTACTCACCTCGTATTGGACGAAGATTTTTTCTTCAACGAGGCGGCCGCGAAGGATATCCTACAGACACCCGACAAGGCCCAAATCCCCGTCATTCGCATGAGGAAGAGACAGAGATATCGTGGACGTAGGTCGGGGTGCCTTGTAAGGATCCGACGGCGAGCGAGTAAACTGCCGCTCCCATCAATCCTATTAGCCAATCTTCAATCATTGGAGAACAAATTGGATGACCTAAGATTACGGTTATCCTACCAACGGGACATTAAAAACTGTAATATCTTATGTTTCACCGAGTCGTGGCTGAACGATGACATGGATAACATACAGCTAGCGGGCTATACACTACATCGGCAGGATAGAACGGCTGACTCTGGTAAGACAAGGTGTGGCGGTCTGTGTATATTTGTAAACAACAGCTGGTGCACAAAATCAAATACTAAGGAAGTCTCGAGGTTTTGCTCGCCTGAGGTAGAGTATCTTATGATAAGCTGTAGACCACACTATTTACCAAGAGAGTTTTCATCTATATTTTTCATAGCTGTCTATTTACCACCACAAACCAATGCTGGCATTAAGATTGCACTGAATGAGCTGTATAAGGCCATAAATCAACAGGAAAACGCTCATCCAGATGCAGCGCTCCTAGTGGCCGGGGACTTTAATGCAGGGAAACTTAAATCCGTTCTACCTAATTTCTACCAGCATGTTAAATGTGCAACCAGAGGAAAAAAAACTCTAGACCACCTTTACTCCACACACAGAGACGCATACAAAGCTCTCCCTCGCCCTCCATTTGGCAAATCTGACCATAACTCTATCCTCCTGATTCCTGCTTATAAGCAAAAACTAAAGCAGGAAGCACCAGTGACTCGGTTAATAAAAAAAGTGGTCAGATGACGCAGATGCTAAGCTACAGGACTGTTTTGCTAGCACAGACTGGAACATGTTCCGGGATTCTCCAGATAGCATTGAGGAGTACACCACATCAGTCACTGGCTTCATCAATAAGTGCATCGATGATGTCGTCCCCACAGTGACCGTACGTACATACCCCAACCAGAAGCCATGGATTACAGGAAACATCCGCACTGAGCTAAAGGGTAGAGCTGCCGCTTTCAAGGAGCGGGACTCTAACCCGGACGCTTATAAGAAATCCCGCTATGCCCTCCGACGAACCATCAAACAGGCAAAGAGTCAATACAGGACTAAGATTGAAACGTACTACACTGGCTCTGACGCTCGTCGGATGTGGCAGGGCTTGAAAACTATTACAGACTACAAAGGGAAGCACAGCTGCGAGCTGCCCAGTGACACAAGACTTCCAGACGAGCTAAACCACTTCTATGCTCGCTTCGAGGCAAGCAACACTGAAGCATGCATGAGAGCACCAGCTGTTCCGGATGACTATGTGATCACGCTCTCCGTAGCCGATGTAAGACTTTTAAGCAGGTCAACATTCACAAGGCCGCAGGGCCAGACGGATTACCAGGACGTGTACTCCGAGCATGTGCTGACCAACTGGCAAGTGTCTTCACTGACATTTTCAACATTTCCCTGACTGAGTCTGTAATTCCAACATGTTTCAAGCAGACCACCATAGTCCCCGTGCCCAAGGACTCTACGATAACCTGCCTAAATGACTACCGACCCGTAGCACTGACGTCTGTAGCCATGAAGTGCTTTGAAAGGCTGGTCATGGCTCACATCAACAGCATTATCCCAGAAACCCTAGACCCACTCCAATTTGCATACCGCCCCAACAGATCCACAGATGATGCAATCTCTATTGCACTCCACACTGACCTTGGCATGGGTCCTCAGATCCTCAAAAAATTCTACAGCTGCACCATCGAGAGCATCCTGACTGGTTGCATCACCGCCTGGTATGGTAACTGCTTGGCCTCCGACCGCAAGGCACTACAGAGGGTAGTGCGTACGGCCCAGTACATCACTGGGGCCAAGCTTCCTGCCGTCCAGGACCTCTATACCAGGCGGTGTCAGAGGAAGGCCCTCAAAATTGTCAAAGACTCCAGCCATCCTAGTCATAGACTGTTCTCTCTGCTACCGCACGGCAAGCGGTACCGGAGTGCCAAGTCTAGGTCCAAAAGACTTCTCAACAGCTTCTACCCCCAAGCCATAAGACTCCTGAACAGCTAATCATGGCTACCCGGACTATTTGCACTGCCCCACCACCCCATCCTTTTACGCTGCTGCTACTCTGTTAATTATTTATGCATAGTCACTTTAACTCTACCCACATGTACATATTACTTCAACTACCTCAACTAGCCGGTGCCCCCGCACATTGACTCTGCACCGGTACCCCCCTATATATATAGCCTCCCTACTGTTATTTTATTTTACTTCTGCTCTTTTTTTCTCAACACTTTTTTTGTTGTTGTTTTATTTTAAAAATAAATGCACTGTTGGTTAAGGGCTGTAAATAAGCATTTCACTGTAATGTCTGCACCTATTGTATTCGGCGCATGTGGCCAATAAAATTTGATTTGATTTGATTTCTGTCTCCCTTCACCAGGTGAACGACCCTTTCCCTGCACCTGGCCCGACTGCGAGAAGAAATTTGCCCGCTCTGACGAGCTGGCTCGCCACATGCGCACCCACACGGGTGAGAAGCGCTTCCTGTGCCCACTGTGCGACAAGCGCTTCATGCGAAGCGACCACCTCATCAAGCACGCCCGCCGCCACCCCGACTTCCAGCCATCCATGCTGTGCCGCAAAGGCTCGTCCTCCGGGGTCCAGGGGGTGTCCAGCCCCACCATGGGCCAGTAGAGTGGAGGGGTCAGTGGGTTCACTCCCACATCTAGGGCTGGGGTAAGCAAGGGTCACAGGGAGTGGTCCTAACCAATCAAATCCACAAGCCAGGCCCCAGCCTGTCCACCACTCACCACAAACAGGACCTGGCTGGGGGTGCATTCACCACCACCCACCTCGACGGATGAAGACGACACTACTCTCAACGCTCAACACAACCTCAATTCTCTCCAAACCCTTTCCCTGAAAAACACTCACACATGCAGGGAATTCTCATGGTCTTCAGTCCACAGTCTCAGCACACGCAGCAGCCAAATGTTTTCCTCCTCTCTCTGCTTATTTTAGAGAGATGGTGCGCCACGCTTTTTTACTGTGTCCGTTTCCTTTTTTGTTAGCGCCATTTAGTGATATTTAGCTAGAGGCGTAGCGAGGCAGAGGTCGACTAGACGTATAGCAGCTTTGCTGATCCCATATTCACCGATTTTAGAGGTTGCACATTCCATGTGTTTTTGTCGTATGCGTTTGTTTCTCTTTCGAATGAATTTAGTTGGCTTAGTTATGTTACGTTTTTGCAATATTGTATTTACTGCATTATTTAATTTGCGGGTCAACTTCACTTTCATAGTACTGATGATGAGTGGTTTAAAGCGCTAAAGACGAGCAGTTTGCAGGCCATCCTTATTGATTCTCAATCAACTTTTATTTTTACCATCCATGAAACGTTGACACATGATACACGTAGTATTATGTCACATACTGATGCAAATGTATATAAGCTTTAAGCTTCTATTGTAGAGAATATCCTTAAATACTATTAGAGGAAGTAATACTTGTGATGAATTGTAGTCCTTATATTAGGGGTGACAGAGTATATGCTTGGATAGAATAGCGCTGCTTGTGAGTGTGTGTAAGAATGTGTGTGTGTGTGTGGGTCTCTATTTCTGTTTTGTTAGAGAAAGAGAATACACTTTCTACTGTTTCCACTGTCTGTCCAGCTAAATGGACACCCTTACTTTATTATCTCAGTGAACAACACTTCAGGAAACTCAGAAAGCCTTAAACAATTTCATACTTTTTTTAACCATGTTTACAGTTTGAATCATTTCTACAGGTTTACGCCGACTCGTCGACACATTACAAATACACATATGCAATATGACACTTTTTCTTACAGGTGTTTTGAACGCTACTTGGCTAATTTATGTGATAGGTATTCACTGTATTTATACGCTTCTACAATTGAACACTGTGGAATTTGATAGTGATACATGTTATTCTCATTATACTTATTATAGCCAATGGTTAGTAAGCCACATTTGTCCAAGTGCTTTAGGAAGTGTGATAAAGGATAGATTGGGGTTACTACATTTCTTTTCTTGTTTTTTCTTTGCTGGTCATTCAGGTCTTCTCTTATCATAATGAGTATGTATCTGGCTTGTTCCTATGTATCTTACTTGATCCTATGTATCTGGCTTTTCTCAGACACGATAACACTGTACTCGGTGCTCTCAGAGCCTTGTTAAAACTAATTTCTTCCACAGAAAGATTGAATTGCATGACTAAGGCACCTCCTCATAGAGTCCCTCCGATGTCTTCCTTCTCTCATGTCTCCACTAACAGACTGACTTTCATTGATCATTTTTGCTGCATTATTTGATCACTGTTCATTCCATTGTAATGGGATGTATTCAACTTTTTAGTTGAAATGCTTTTGCCATTTGTACACATTTTCACAAGTTATTACAATCTGTTGACAACACTTGCTAACTATAACTTCAAAGGCACAATATTACTTAGTGAAAGTATTTGCTATGTTTTAAAATGAATTGCGGATGTCTCCATGGATCTCATAATTTCCCAAATGTATTTGTTTCATTTTCTGACATGGTGACTCTAAGCAAGTCTGCCTCGTCAAAATGATGATTATTTCACAAAGAGTAACAATAATTTACCTCACAAATTGTTTTGTGTAATATTTTGTCTTCCCTTGGAAAGTAGTTGGATCAAAAATGCTTCTAAAGCCAATCGAGCCTTAGGTTTGAACTTCTTTTGTTCTTCAACTGAAAACTACACTCCGGCAGGGAAAACGTCTCTTTTAGTCTGTCTTGTCTATATTCTTATGTATGCTGTGTGGACAGACTGTGCTTAACACTTTTTTCCCCATAGTATTTTACTTACCCCTGGGTGTTCAGTAGTGCTGCTCATCATCAGTTTTGGCATCACATACAAATGTGCTGTATGTAGCTACCCTTCATGCTGCACAATGTCGAAGATGTCCGTTCAGTTTGGACATACTGCGTTAGATATGTATCAATAACATTCATTTTGTAACCTACATAAGAACTTTATAACACACCCATAACCCATACAAAACACATTCATAAGCAGTACATGGACATTTCATAAATGCTTATGTCAACACTCGCAAGTTGATATTTCAGTTATGTCACTATTTGCCATTGTTAACATAAGCGTTTATGAAATACTCATTAACTGCTTACAAATGGGTAATGTATGGGTTATGAAGTCATAATGTAGGTACCCTTCAGATAGAGTTACCAATTAATCAATATAGATTTGACAAACCACAAAATCTGGCTTTGGGGGGACACAACCATATCTCAAACTATTTAATTCACCGCGCTGAACACGTTCTAAGGCAAACAATGCTTATTGTTTCCCACCGTGCACTCATATTTTTTAAAAATGGCACCGCTGCAAAACAATTTTTAAAAGACTTTTTAAGACACATTTTAATGTAATCATTGAAGAAACCCCTTATTCCAGCTTTGTTTTACGTCGCTAAGAGGAACTGTGGAAATCATTTAATACAGCTGCAAAATCCTCTCTGATATTTATATTCTCAGGTGTCTTTTAAGAATTGAGCGCAGGAACTTCCATATTTCCTGTGCAACACCCAGGTGTAAGCATGTGTTTCTATTATTTTGCTGATTAATTTATTACGACTTATCATTTGTGTGGTTTAAATATTTTTTCCATAGCTCATTATTTTGGTGATCTGGAACAATGCTAATAATTTGGTTCCATTGTTTGCTTGATACAAAACTGCCAGTGCTTTTTTAAATAATAAATACAAACTGTAAGTTGAATGTTTTGGTTGTGTGTGTCATGTTCTTCTTAATAGGTGACTGTTAACAGATACTATTAACTTAACTGTATTTAAGTGTTCAGTTATACTTGACATATCCACTTAATTGTCAATATTGTTAACGTTAAAGGGAAGGTTGTCTGAGATGGCATTCAAAGTAAGGAACATTTTATCAATATCTTTTAAAGGGATAATTCACCCAAATTACATTGGGTTTCTTACCCTGTAAGCAGTCTATATACAAGGTATGATATGAAAGAAATCCATGCTTTGGTTTTGTTTACCTGGCCACTGCTAATTTATTACACAATCCAATTCAAGTCAATGGTACCTATATTAGCATTGTTTACTCTTTGTCCAAATCATCTATAAGTAGTGCTGAGCGATTAACCGAAATGTCGGTTATTTTTCAGTTTTTAAACAACTAATTCACTGACATTGGTTCAATTATGTGAATTCCATTTCTCTGTTTCTGTGAGCTCAACGCGCACATTGCACTGCAGTTTCTCTAGAGATACAGTGAGGGAAAAAAGTATTTGATCCCCTGCTGATTTTGTACGTTTGCCCACTGACTAAGAAATTCAGTCTATAATTGAGACCAAAATCGAGCTCTTTGGCATCAACTCAACTCGCTGTGTTTGGAGGAGGAGGAATGCTGCCTATGACCCCAAGAATACCATCCCCACCATCAAACATGGAGGTGGAAACATTATGCTTTGGGGGTGTTTTTCTTCTAAGGGGACAGGACAACTTCACCGCATCAAAGGGACGATGGACGGGGCCATGTACCGTCAAATCGTGGGTGAGTACCTCCTTCCCTCAGCCAGGGCATTGAAAATGGGTCGTGGATGGGTATTCCAGCATGACAATGACCCAAAACACACGGCCAAGGCAACAAAGGAGTGGCTCAAGAAGAAGCACATTAAGGTCCTGGAGTGGCCTAGCCAGTCTCCAGACCTTAATCCCATAGAAAATCTGGAGGGCGCTGAAGGTTTGAGTTGCTAAACGTCAGGCTCGAAACCTTAATGACTTGGAGAAGATCTAAAAAGAGGAGTGGGACAAAATCCCTCCTGAGCAGGGACGGCCTGTTCAATAGGGCGATATGGGCGACGCACTGCCAAACGGGAAAAGGAAGGGATTTTTTTTCTAATCAATTATATCACGGCAACAGTAGTTATCAGTGTTGTAATCTATACGTCTGATCTGCCACAGTGCCACACTGCCACTAAATGTCGAATCAGGCTAAAGTCGTGCTTCAAATGGCTCCACCCCCTTTTGGGGCGATTTCAGTCAGATTGAAAATCGCCCAGAACTTCTGTCATAGACTCCCATGTAAAATCTATTTTTTTCAAATTTCAGAGCCTTCAATACAATCTCAATGGGTGTCTGTGGGCTTGCACTTACGCGCTTTCGTCATACGTTACGTAACCATGAACGTAACTGAGAAAAGAGTGGATTGTTTGAAAGAAGTTCCTTTTTGTCGGCGAACAAATGAAGATAAATTGGCAACGAAACAATTAGGACCTCCCAGACCAAATTTAATAATTCAACAGGTTTCTACTAAAGGCGGAAAGTCCTACACCCGAGGATTTTCCAAAAATTGGTACGAACGAAAAAAGACATTGCCACTCACTCAACTGGATGACGAGGGATACAGGCTAACTGTCCGCCGCCACAACGATGAGGTTAGTGTTGATAATCACAAGTTTACTGGATGTGGATATGGTGTAATAAAGGCAGTTTATTCAGAGGTAAATATATCTGGAATCGCGTTCACGGACCCGTTCGTCAAACTCTTAGGGAGCTATAAATTAAGCCCCATTACTTACCATATCAGATAAGAGAAATTGCTGCAGCTACATATATTTTACATCCTGGCCCTACATAGTTCACTATTTGCATCACTTACCAAAATATTACATGTGGTCATATATGCTTGGAAAGTGGAGATGCCATAGAACGTCAAAAAAGTAAACATTGCTGGAGACACATTGCCGTTTTGGAGAAGACATCGCGTTTGCTAGCGAAGAGATTTGTTGTGGCAAATGAACTTGGGCTGGGAATTGCCAGGAACCTCACGATAAGATATATGCATCAGCATTGCGAGTCTCATGATTCTATACGTATTGCGATTCGATACTGTGATTTTATTGCGCACCATATGTCTGTTGCAGAGGGATCAGAAAGCCATGAGAACGAGTTTTGATCAGTCATGGAAATAAAAGTGCTGAAAACAAATTGGCTCCCAATGTGAAAAGATTGAGAACAAGCTATGAAGGAACAATAATGGTGTTTTGGTGCAGGTACAGCCAACTAGCGCTAAAATATTGCGATATTGTCAATACAGTATATCGTAAAGTATCACTATGTAACTCGATTTCTTTCACCCCAATCCCTCAAATTAACGGTAAATAACTGAATTGTTTGCCCCACATTTAGCTAAGATGATTAGCTAGCCAGCTAAAATGTTTTAGTTAGTTAGCAGTCGCATCTACAATAGTTTACTGTCAATAACATGTCTCCAAAAATGACGTGGTGTCTCCAATTGTGTTGACATTTTACAATTGCAATGCGCATCCATGAGTATCCACTTTCTGTAGCTCAGCTGGTAGAGCATGGTGCTTGTAACGCCAAGGTAGTGGGTTCGATCCCCGGGACCACCCATACACAAAAATGTATGCACGCATGACTGTAAGTCGCTTTGGATAAAAGCGTCTGCTAAATGGCATATTATTATTATTATTATTATTATCTGAAGAGAGCCCCGAAACATTGTGTGCAGACATTTTATGCAATAAATGAAGTAGGTTCAATCTAGTAGTTCTGATCTTCTGATTGGTCCTGATGAGTTGGGCGAGGTCCCCTGCAGGCTACTGTCACTGTTGCATTGGCTCTGAGTCGGGTTCTCTGTCTTCAAATGTTCAGCCTAAGAGAGGGGATTTTTGTGTGTGTGTGTGTGTGTGTGTGTGTTTAACAGTGATGATGTGTGTGTGTGTGTGTGTGTGTGTTTAACAGTGATGATGTGTGTGTGTGTGTGTTTGTGTGTGTGTGTGTCCTCAGAGCAAGAACTCGTGAGTTGGAAGAACTGAGAGGCCTATGGCGTGGGTGTTGTCCTTGGCCACCTGCTGACAAGGCTGACAAGATAGGACCCTTTTGTCCATTGTTATTGGATAGGAACAGAACTTATAACCAGCTCCTGACCTAAATAGATCTTAGCACAACATTTTACTCAACATATCATATTCCATATTCACTATAACAAATATATTTACTACGACATTAGCAAGAACCGCCACATCCTCAGCCGGCTAATCCAGTGTGTGAAGTTTTGCGGAGTGTTTGAGTTAGCTTTGCGAGGCAAAGATGAAACTGAGGGCTCCACCAACCCTGGTAAGCCAACACTTTTGAGATCAGTCAATAAATGCTTCTGGTATTGACTTATATGCTGCCCCTGTCTTCATGTTGTTGCTGGACATATCTTTTTTTAAATGTGTGTAGGTCACCTAAATCATCAGAAAAATTGCCCCTCCTGAGAATTTTTTCAGGAGCCGCCACTGCTCCTGAGATGTGTGCAAACCTGGTGGCCAACTACAAGAAACGTCTGACCTCTGTGATTGCCAACAAGGGTTTTGCCACCAAGTACTAAGTCATGTTTTGCAGAGGGGTCAAATACTTATTTCCCTCATTAAAATGCAAATCAATTTATAACATTTTTGACATGTTTTTCTGGATTTTGTTGTTGTTATTCTGTCTCTCACTGTTCAAATAAACCTACCATTAAAATTATAGACTGATCATGTCTTTGTCAGTGGGCAAACGTACAAAATCAACAGGGGATCAAATACTTTTTTCCCTCACTGTAGTAGGGAGTTGTAGTTTCCAACAGGCCAATGTTCTACATAGTTTAGCACAGCAAACGTGATAATTAACTACAATGACCATAATCCATTGCGCGGCTACATGTCCAGTCTGTGTTGAGGGGATACATAGAGAGCAGTTGCTTTGTATGGTATTGGTATTCAGCAGTCATAAAAGTTTGCCTTATTTACTTTGAAGAACTACTAAAATAGTGATTTTATCAGACAGCTTAAGCAGCAGCTCTATAGAGATGATGACTTGCAATTAAATAATAAAGTCATCAAATTAAACAAATGTAATATACACAACAATTTAAATATTTTATTAAGGTAATGTGAATAATTGATGGTTAAAAAGTAAAGTGATAAGCAGTCACCCTCATGAGACTTTTATTAATTGTTTTATTCTGTGTTGTTACGGTATTCAACCCACATAATGCATAGAGCATTTGTGGTCCTCTGTAGCTCAGCTGGTAGAGCACGGCGCTTGTAACGCCAGGGTAGTGGGTTCGATCCCCGGGACCACCCATACACAAACATTTATGCACGCATGACTGTAAGTCGCTTTGGATAAAAGCGTCTGCTAAATGGCATATTATATTATATTATTATTTGATGTTTTAAAAAAATAATCGAAATCATAATTGTTTTGTAATAATAAAACCGAAACCGAACCAATCTCAAATAGCACTAATCGCTCAGCACCATCTATACGTAACTTCACTGAGTTACACAATACATTTTGGGATGATTGTTTGCGTGACCTTAACCTTGCAGGGGCATAGAGCCTGGAAACAGTGTGGGACTGTTTGGAATTTAGGGGGTGACATGCTAATCAATTCAAATTCTGAGCAAATCACACAACTATGAGGCGTGGCTCTAAATCGAGGCGGGAGAGGATAATCACTAGTTAACACAACCACAAAGTCATAAACCCCGCCTATTTCTACAATTTATCTTCTTAAAATCAGATTTTAAACCTAACCCTAACCACACTGCTAACCTTATGCCTAACCCTAACCTTAAATAAAGACCAAAAATATAATTTCCTTAGCCAATTTTGACTTTGTGGATGTGGAATCTGACTTTGTGGCTATGGAAGCTAGTGGAAACCGAGAGGGAGTGTAGTGGGTGGGGAAGAGGAGCAGCGGCTCCACAGAGAACGCCAGCAGGTCCCTTTGCTCAAACTGGGCCATCTACTCCTCTCTGAGTGCAAGGACAGTTGTTTTCAGACATGCCTGGTCTGAAAACAACCCCTTCCCCTAGCTTCGCAAGGCCCATTGAAAGATGATCTTGAACCATCACCATATTGTTTGCACCGTTTTGGTCGCTAGCTGGTCTCTTAAGGGAAAAATCCACTCAAAAATGAACTTTTCGTATTTTTATCATTAGTTCACTGTTGATACAGTCGCAAAATGCGTCATCATGATGATGTGCCAGGTGACACTTTGCTACTTGAAAGTCCAATATCTTGAAAACTTAACTGCTGACATGTAACACATGGGACTGTAGCAACAGTGGACTACTGAAAAAAATGCCAAAAGATAGTTGTTGAGTGGAGTTTTCCTTTAAGGCCAGCAAACACAGGGTTTACACGGGCAAATGTCACTCAACAAGCATGTACTTGCTAAATAAGGCGCTTGCTGGAGAAAGAAAAAGAGTGAACACAGTTAAAAGAGCAAAAGTCTGTATGCAAATATACTTTGTCCAACCACTGGAACTCACCTTGGGTGCTTATTGAACATGACAGGCAGGTATTTGTCCTCAGACAGCATCTTGCCCAGGGGCAGGGCCCCCAGGAGCCTATTGCCCCCCTGCAGGGAGAGGGTGTAGCCCAGGATCCAGTAGGAGTAGTCAGGGTGTACCAGGTTACCAGCGCTCCGGCTGGGTGGAGGGGGTCATCTTGCCCCACATACAGTGCATTCGGAAAGTATTCAGACCCCTCTGAATGTCCTTGAGTGGCCCAGCCAGAGCCCGGACTTGAACCTGATCGAACATCTCTGGAGAGACCTGAAAAATAGCTATGCAGCGACGCTCCCCATCCACCTGACAGAGCTGGAGAGGATCTGCAGAGAGGAATGGGAGAAACTCCCCAAATACAGGTGTGCCAAGCTTGTAGTGTCATACCCAAGAAGGATTGAGGTTGTAATCGCTGCCAAAGGTGCTTTAACAAAGTACTGAGCAAAGGGTCTGAATACTTATGTAAATGTGATATGTACATTTCTTTTTTTTTTCATAAATGTGCAACATTTTCTAAAAACCTGTTTTTGCTTTGTCATTATGGGGTATTGTGTGTAGATTGATGAGAAAAAAAGTATAATTTAATCAATTTTAGAAAAAGGCTGTAATGTAGCAGAATGTGGAAAAAGGGAAGGGGTCTGAATATTTTCCGAATGTACTGTAGCTGAGGGAGAGAGGGAGAAGGAGAGAGAAGCTTCAACCTTGTTCCATTCGTTTTATTAAGCATTCCTAGAAAAATAAGCCATTTTAGACTATTGAGCTGCACCTCAAGTCTGTCTGTCTGTCTGTCTGTCTGTCTGTCTGTCTGTCTGTCTGTCTGTCTGTCTGTCTGTCTGTCTGTCTGTCTGTCTGTCTGTCTGTCTGTCTGTCTGTCTGTCTGTCTGTGTGTGTTCGTGTGTGTGTGTGCAGCCAATCAGCCCTCACATCAGATCCCAATCCAGTCCCACTTGGTCCACGTTCTCCATGATGGTCACCAGTCTGCTGCGGAACCACTGCATGAACCTCACATCGTCCTCCAGTGCCAGCACATGCTGCAGTCCCTGTTTCAACACCTAGGGGGCGACATGCAACACAGGACGGCCACTGAGCCAGGGTTCGAATCTCCAAATACTTGATACATTAAAACAATTTACATTACACTATATATACAAAAGTTAGTGGATTCGGCTATTTCAGCCACATCCATTGCTGACAGTGTATAAAATCGAGCACACAGCCATGCAATCTCCATAGACAAACATTGACAGTAGAATGGCCTTACTGAAGAGGTCAGTGACTTTCAACGTGGCACCGTCATAGCATGCCACCTTTCCAACAAGTCAGTTCATCACATTTCTGCCCTGCTAGAGCTGCCCCGGTCAACTGTAAGTGCTGTTATTGTGAAGTGGAAGCGTCTAGGAGCAACAACGGCTCAGCCACGAAGTGGTAGGCCACACAAGCTCAAAGAACGGGACCGCCCAGTGCTGAAGCGCGTAGCGCGTAAAAATCGTCTGTCTTCGGTTGCAACACTTACTACCGAGTTCCAAACTGCCTCTGGAAGCAACATCAGCACAATAACTATTTGTTGGGAGCTTCATGAAATGGGTTTCCATGGCTGAGCAGCCACACACAAGCCTAAGATCACCATGCACAATGCCAAGCGTCGGCTGGAGTGGTGGAAACGCGTTCTCTGGAGTGATTAATCACACTTCACCATCTGGCAGTCCGACAGACTAATCTGGGTTTGGCAGATGCCAGGAGAACGCTACCTGCCCCAATGCATAGTGCCAACTGTAAAGTTTGGTGAAGGAGGAATAATGGTCTGGGGCTGTTTTTCATGGTTTGGGCTAGGCCCCTTAGTTCCAGTAAAGGGAAATCTTAACGCTACAGCATACAATGACATTCTAGACGATTCTGTGCTTCCAACTTTGTGGCAACAGTTTGGGGAAGGACCTTTCCTGTTTCAGCATGACAATGCCCCCGTGCACAAAGCGAGGTCCATACAGAAATGGTTTGTCGAGATCGGTGTGGAAGAACTTGACTGACCTGCACAGAGCCCTGACCTCAACCCCATCGAACACCTTTGGGATGAATTGGAACGCCGACTGTGAGCCAGGCCTAATCGCCCAACATCAGTGGCTGAATGGAAGCAAGTTCCCCCAGCAATGTTCCAAAATTTTGTGGAAAGCCTTCCCAGAAGATTGGAGGCTGTTATAGCAGCAAAGGGGGGACCAACTCCATATTAATGCTCATGATTTTAGAATGAGATGTTTGACGAGCAGGTGTCCACATACCTTTGGTCATGTAGTTTATCTACTATCTTTCCATCTATCAAATAACAAATGAGTTGTAGTAAAGTAGTTTGAGCACTGTTACAGATTTAACACAATAAATCAATAAAAGTAGCAGCTATCAATGTTTATTAGGATTTTCATGCAATGTTTTTCATGTGTATAGAATCGATTTGCATGTATAGACTAGATGTGCACTTGTTTCCAGATGTTGTAGTGACTGAGGAAGCAGCCGATCTCCCATTGAGTCAGGACACACCCCGAATACGGGTCTTTGTACCCAGGCAACATGTCTATGCCCATCGCCTGCAGCTGGGAGGTGTTCAGGGCTCTGAACAAAAGAGAAGAAAATAAAAGATTAGTAAACATAATTCCAAATGTTCCAACCCAGCCCAGATGCTTAGGACTAGATTTACTTCAAGTTTGCACCTGTGCAGCATTGGCACCTGTTCTTTATCATACAAAATTTAGCACAAACGGTAGAACAAAAGATCAAAGGAAGATTAAGATATAGATGATACATCTAAGTTGAATGTTTGATGAATCCATGCTTCACTAATTGGAACAATAGTGGAGTGGAGTGAGGATTCAGTTTGGATAGCAGGCAATGTATTTTATCCCCTTCTGAAGTAACAGGTGCAGACGTTACGTAAAGTGCTTTTGGGTTGTTGTGTCATACTTACCATCCACCGCCTCTGTCAGTGTAATATTGATGCCTAGAACGGCGAGCGTGCTCAGCATTCGATCCCGCCAGTCAAAGCGACGCTTCAGATTAATCCGAAAGATCTAGAATGAAGGTGGGGAGAATAGGTCATGAAAATCAGACAGTTCCATCCTTTATCACCTTTCTCATGATTTGCATGAAATTAATAACAGTGGATGACTAAAGACACAATATACAGTAGATATATTCTAAGTGCATTCTCAGAACCTCATCAAATCAAATATTTTCCAGAGGTTTAGGTGTATGGTGCCTGTATTTGGACGGCTTCATGATCAACCTCTGAATGCTCGGCTATGAAAAGCCAACTGTAGGCTTTTACTCCTGAGGTACTGACCTGTTGCACCCTCTACAACCACTGTGATTATTATTTGACCCTGCTTGTCAGCTATGAACGTTTGAACATCATGAAAAACAATCTGGCCTTAATGGCCATGTACTCTTATAATCTCCACCTGGCACAGCCAGAAGAGAACTGGCCACCCCTCAGAGCCTAGTTCCTCTCTAGGTTTCTTCCTGCCTTTCTAGGGAGTTTTTCCTAGCCACTGTGCTTCTACATCTGCATTGCTTGCTGTTTGGGGTTTTAGGCTGGGTTTCTGTATAAGCACTTTGTGACATCTGCTGATGTAAAAATGGCTTTATAAATAAATGTGATTTGAATTTGATTTGATAATCGACTGAAGAAAAATACCTGTATCAGACTCTTATTATTAAATAAAAACAGATCATACTGTTAAGACATTTGCCATCTATGATTTCTGAAGGAATTCCTCAGTCTCTCATTAATGACCAGTTTGGGGATTCTCTAAAGGGAGGGGGCATGATGAAGGAGAGAAAGAGATAGCTAGTGAGCTATAACGGAGGAGTGAGCATTCTGACAAGGCTGTTATAGTGAGAGAAGTCTAACGGCTTCACAGAGACTGGTCTATAGGCGAGGGAAAAGCGTGAAAGAAAGTAGACGACAAGAGTAGAGGGATATATTAAAAGATAGTGAGGGGTGTGTGTGAGAGAGAGAGAATATCTCAAACTAACTCAGAACTCTCAGACCTACCTTGAACATTCATGGTATTCATGCATTGATGTCATTCCAAGAATTGTGCAGAAATATTTAGTAAGGATTCGTCTCAGTCATGCAGTGGCATGGCCACCTCCTCCTCCTGACACTGCTGTTGCTTCAAGGTCAGCGGTAGATACCCATAGTGCTCTCTGTTGCATATGTACATCTGCATGGAATCACAGGGTCATAATATAACATAATACATTAGACACATACACATTACATGTATTGCATGTTTGATTGAGTCTGCCTGGAGTGGTAGATAGGCAGGGTTTGCAATTTTGGGACTATTCTATTGGGTCTATTGTGCCAGAAGGAAAGCTGAAAGAAAGCTGAAAGAAATGCTATTTATATCCAGATCTGACCCCCATTCAATACGCAGTAATGAAAGTTGCATTTAAACACAATTCATTATGACTCCATGTCTGACCTGCCCGCCGCGCAGAGAAGGCGAAGACCATGATGTCATCCAGGGGAACGGTGTAATCATGGTGTGGAGGGTGCAAGGCCAGCGCTCGGCCGGTGCTCCGCCTCAGGACCACCAGGAAGGTAGAGTGCACCATGGGAACATTGAAGCAGCCCACTATGACATTATCTGTGGCCTTTGAAATGAAAAAAACTTCAATAATATCCTCCCTGGTAGTTTGTATATTTCAAGTCTTCAAATACAATGGTGGGCACTGAGCACATATGAAAGCAATGTGATATAATACAATGAATCAAAAAGGAAACATTTAATTAGCATTAATTGTATAAATGATCATGCGTTACAAATATTGTTGACGTCTATATCTAAAAAAAGACACACTCCCTAATTTAATTGAATATTAATGCCATAGATAGAAAACTGAATGCAAATCACACTGAAGTGGCAAACAAAACTAAAATGAAATTGGGAAAGGACAGAAGAGCCAGCCATACGGTCACATAACACTGAGGGAAAGTGCCAGGGGAGTGGTGGTGCGAAGCAAGATGGCAGAAGGCAAATCATCAAATGGCTCCATCTGTTTCCCTGCCCTCTAACAATACCCTTACTCAATATGACACTAACAGAGCCAGACAGCCAGAGAGCCAGACAAGACAGACAGACAGACAGACAAGTGCAATACTTCAGATTGAATAAACATTCGAATGGCAACTAAACCATAAAGTTGTCTTCCGAGAAGGGGGCCAGTAGTGGGCCAGAAAAAGTAGAGAAGTTGGAGAAATGGTGACAATGGGTGAAATAAATGAAGATGAATGAAGGGTCTACCTGTGGGGTCATGCCACACCAGAAGTAGAGGACACTGAATGGGTGATACAATCCATAGGATACTCTATATAAACTCAGCAAAAAAATAAACGTCTCATATTCAGGACCTTGTCTTTCAAAGATAATTCGTAAAATTCTAAATAACTTCACAGATCTTAATTGTAAAGGGTTTAAACACTATTTCCCATGCTTGTTCACTGAACCATAAACAATTAATGAACATGCACCTGTGGAATGGTCGTTAAGACAATAACAGCTTACAGACGGTAGGCAATTAAGGTCACAGTTATGAAAACTTAGGACACTAAAGAGGCCTTTCTACTGACTCTGAAAACACCAAAAGAAAGATGCCCAGGGTCCCTGCTCATCTGCGTGAACGTGCCTTAGGCATGCTGCAAGGAGGCATGAGGACTGCAGATGTGCCAGGGCAATAAATTGCAATGTCCACACTGTGAGACGCCTAAGACAGTGCTATAGGGAGACAGGACGGACAGCTGATCGTCCTCGCAGTGGCAGACCACGTGTAACAACACCTGCACAGGATTGGTACATCTGAACATCACACCTGCGGGACAGGATGGCAACAACAACTGCCCGAGTTACACCAGGAACGCACAATCCCTCCATCAGTGCTCAGACTGTCCGATTGTATCACCCATAGGCTGAGAGAGGCTGGACTGAGGGATTGTAAGCATGTTGTAAGGCAGGTCCTCACCAGACATCACCGGCAACAACGTCGCCTATGGGCACAAACCCACCGTCGCTGGACCAGAGAGGACTGGCAAAAAGTGCTCTTCACTGACGAGTCGCGTTTTTGTCTCACCAGGGGTGATGGTCGGATTCACGTTTATCGTCGAAGGAATGAGCGTTACACCGAGGCCTGTACTCTGGAGCGGGATCGATTTGGAGGTGGAGGGTCCGTCATGGTCTGGGGCGGTGTGTCACAGCATCATCAGACTGAGCTTGCTGTCATTGCAGGCAATCTCAACGCTGTGGGTTACAGGGAAGACATCCTCCTCCCTCATGTGGTACCCTTCCTGCAGGCTCATCCTGACATGACCCTCCAGCATGACAATGCCACCAGCCATACTGCTCATTCTGTGCGTGATTTCCTGCAAGACAGAAATGTCAGTGTTCTGCCATGGCCAGCAAAGAGCCCGGATCTCAATCCCATTGAGCACGTCTGGGACCTTTTGGATCGGAGGGTGAGGGCTGGGGCCATTCCCCCTAGAAATGTCTGGGAACTTGCAGGTGCCTTGGTGGAAGAGTGGGGTAACATCTCACAGCAAGAACTGGCAAATCTGGTGCAGTCCATGAGGAGGAGATGCACTGCAGTACTTAATGCAGCTGGTGGCCACACCAGATACTGACTGTTACTTTTGATTTTGACCCCCCCTTTGTTCAGGGACACATTATTCAATTTCTGTTAGTCACGTCTGTGGAACTTGTTCAGTTTCTGACTCAGTTGTTGAATCTTGTTATGTTCAAATATTTACACATGTTAAGTTTGCTGAAAATAAATGCAGTTCTTTTTTTGCTGAGTTTATATACAGTGGCTTGCGAAAGTATTCACACCCCTTGGCATTTTTCCTATTTTGTTGCCTTACAACCTGGAATTAAAATAGATTTTTGGGGGGTTTGTATCATTTGATTTACACAACATGCCTACCACTTTGAAGAGTAACTTTCTTTTTTCTTGTGAAACAAACAAGAAATAAGACAAAAAAACAGAAAACTTGAGCGTGCATAACTATTCACCCCCCCAAAGTCAAGACTTTGTAGAGCCACCTTTTGCAGCAATTACAGCTGCAAGTCTCTTAGGGTATGTCTCTATAAGCTTGGCACATCTAGCCACTGGGATTTTTTCCCATTCTTCATGGCAAAACTGCTCCAGCTCCTTCAAGTTGGATGGGTTCCGCTGGTGTACAGCAATCTTTAAGTCATACCATGCTGTAGCTCAGTTGGTAGAGCATGGCGCTTGCAACGCCAGGGTTGTGGGTTCAATTCCCACGGGGGGCCAGTATGAAAAATGAATGCACTCACTAACTGTAAGTCGCTCTGGATAAATGACTAAAATGTAAAAATGTAATACCACAGATTCTCAATTGGATTGAGGTCTGGGCTTTGACTATTCCAAGACATTTAAATGTTTCCCCTTAAACCACTCGAGTGTTGCTTTAGCAGTATGCTTAGGGTCATTGTCCTGCTGGAAGGTGAACCTCTGTCCCAGTCTCAAATCTCTGGAAGACTGAAACAGGTTTCCCTCAAGAATTTCCCTGTATTTAGCGCCATCCATCATTCCTTCAATTCTGACCAGTTTCCCAGTCCCTGCCGATGAAAAACATCCCCACAGCATGATGCTGCCACCACCATGCTTCACTGTGGAGATGGTGTTCTCGGGTTGATGAGAGGTGTTGGGTTTGCGCCAGACAGAGCCTTTTCCTTGATGGCCAAAAAGCTCAATTTTAGTCTCATCTGACCAGAGTACCTTCTTCCATATGTTTGGGGAGTCTCCCACATGCCTTTTAGCGAACACCAAACCTATTTGCTTATTTTTTTCTTTAAGCAATGGCTTTATTCTGGCCACTCTTCCGTAAAGCCCAGCTCTGTGGAGTGTATGGCTTAAAGTGGTCCTATGGACAGATACTCCAATCTCCGCTGTGGAGCTTTGCAGCTCCTTCAGGGTTATCTTTGGTCTCTTTGTTGCCTCTCTGATTAATGCCCTCCTTGCCTGGTCTGTGAGATTTGGTGGGCGGCCCTCTCTTGGCAGGTTTGTTGTGGTGCCATATTCTTAAAAATTTTTAATAATGGATTTAATGGTGCTCCGTGGGATGTTCAAAGTTTCAGATATTTTTTTATAACCCAACCCTGATCTGTACTTCTCCACAACTTTGTCCCTGACCTGTTTGGAGAGCTCCTTGCTCTTCATGGTGTCGCTTGCTTGGTGGTGCCCCTTGCTTATTGGTGTTGCAGACTCTGGGGCCTTTCAGAACAGGTGTATATATACTGAGATCATGTGACACTTAGATTGCACACAGGTGGACTTTATTAACTAATTATGTGACTTCTGAAGGGAATTGGTTGCACCAGATCTTATTTAGGGGCTTCATAGCAAAGGGGGTGAATACATATGCATGTACCACTTTTCCGTTATTTATTTTGTATAATTGTTTGAAACAAGTTATCTTTTTCATTTCACTTCACCAATTTGGACTATTTTGTGTATGTCCATTACATGAAATCCAAATAAACATCCATTTAAATTACAGGTTGTAATGCAACAAAATTGGAAAAATGCCAAGGGGAATGAATACTTTTGCAAGGCACTGTATATACAGTTGAAGTCGGAAGTTTACATACACTTAGGTTGGAGTCATTAAAACTCATTTTTCAACCACTCTACAAATGTATTTGGAACAAACTATAGTTTTGGCAAGTCGGTTACGACATCTACTTTGTGCATGACACAAGTAATTTTTCCAACAATTGTTTACAGACAGATTATTTCACTTATAATTCACTGTATCACAATTCCAGTGGGGTCAGAAGTTTACATACGCTAAGTTGACTGTGCCTTTAAACAGTTTGGAAAATTCCAGAAAATTATGTCATGGCTTTAGAAGCTTCTGATAGGCTAATTGACGCCATTTGAGTCAATTGGAGGTGTACCTGTGGATGTATTTCAAGGCCTACCTACAAACTCAGTGCCTCTTTGCTTCACATCAAGGGAAAATCAAAATATATCAGCCAAGACCTCAGAAAAAGAATTGTAGACCTCCACAAGTCTGGTTCATCCTTGGGAGCAATTTCCAAACGCCTGAAGGTACCATGTTCATCTGTACAAACAATAGTACGCAAGTATAAACACCATGGGACCACGCAGCCGTCATACCCCTCAGGAAGGAGACGCGTTCTATCTCCTAGAGATACTTTGGTGCGAAAAGTGCAAATCAATCCCAGAACAACAGCAAAGGACCTTGTGAAGACGTTGGAGGAAACAGGTACAAAAGTATCTATATCCACAGTAAAACAAGTCCTATATCGACATAACCTGAAAGGCCGCTCAGCAAGGAAGAAGCCACTACTCCAAAACCGCCATAAAAAAGCCAGATTACGGTTTGCAACTGCACATGGGGACAAAGATTGTACTTTTTGGAGAAATGTCCTCTGGTCTGATGAAACAAAAATAGAACTGTTTGGCCATAATGACCATCGTTATGTTTGGAGGAAAAAAGGGGTGCTTGCAAGCTGAACAACACCATCCCAACCGTGAAGCATGGGGGTGGCAGCATCATGCTGTGGGGGTGCTTTGCTGCAGGAGGGACTGGTGCACTTCACAAAATAGATGGCATCATGAGGAAGGAAAATTATGTGGATATATTGAAGCAACATCTCAAGACATCAGTCAGGAAGTTAAAGCTTGGTCGCAAATGGGTCTTCCAAATGGACAATGACCCCAAGCATACTTCCAAAGTTGTGGCAAAATGGCTTAAGGACAACAAAGTCAAGGTATTGGAGTGGCCATCACAAAGCCCTGACCTCAATCCTATAGAAAATGTGTGGGCAGAACTGAAAAAGCGTGTGCGAGCAAGGAGGCCTACAAACCTGACTCAGTTACACCAGCTCTGTCAGGAGGAATGGTCCATTCTGAAATGTTTGACCAAAGTTAAACAATTTAAAGGCAATGCTACCAAATACTAATTGAGTGTATGTAAACTTCGGACCCACTGGGAATGTGATGAAATAAATAAAAGCTGAAATAAATCATTCTCTCTACTATTATTCTGACATTTCATATTCTTAATATAATGTGGTAATCCTAACTGACCTAAAACAGGGAATTACTTGAATTACATGTCAGGAATTATGAAAAACTGAGTTTAAATGTATTTGGCTGTCACGTTCGTTTAAAGACGGGTCAGACCAAGGCGCAGCGTGATATGCGTACATGTTTATTAACGTAATAAACAACACGACAAAACAACAAAGGAAACGAAACGTGAAGTCCAAGGTAGTACAGAACAACAAACCTTACACGGAACAAGATCCCACAACTAGACAGTGCCAATAGGCTGCTAAAGTATGGTCTCCAATCAGAGACAACGAGCGACAGCTGCCTCTGATTGGGAACCACACCGGCCAACATAGATCCACACATACTAGAATACAACATAGAAAACGCACAACAAAGAATATACACACCCTGACTCAACTTATAAGCGTCCCCTGAATCAGGGCGTGACAGTACCCAACCCCCCCCCCCCCAAAGGTGCGGACTCTGACCGCACAACATAAACATAACAGGGTAGGGGCCGGGTGGGCATTCCGCCTCGGAGGCGGATCCGGCTCAGGGCGTGACGACCTCTCACTCTCCGCCTCCCTGTTGCGCCCCTGGTCTGGTCTGGACCTCGGCGCGCTGCTTCCCCTCTCCTTCCTCCCACGATACGCCAGGCCCTGTCTGGACCCTGGTGTGGGAGACCCCGAACCTGGAGAGGGGCTGAATTCATGGTCTGGACTGGAGCCGCTGACCGGAGCTGGATCAGGCACCGGTGGAGCGGACTACTCTGGCTCCGGAGTGGAGCCGCTGACCGGAGCAGGACTGGACCCCGGTGGAGCGGACTGCTCTGGCTCCGGAGTGGCGCAGCTGACCGAAGCTGGATCAGGCACCGGTGGAGTGGACTGCTCTGGCTCCGGAGTGGAGCAGCTGATCGGAGCTGGATCAGGCACCGGTGGAGCAGACTGCTCTGGCTCCGGAGTGGAACAGCTGACCGGCACTGGATCAGGCACCGGTGGAGTGGACTGCTCTGGCTCCGGAGTGGAACAGCTGACCGGTGCCGGACCAGGCACCGGTGGAACGGGCACGGGCCATGCCGGACTAGGAACACGCACCACTGGCTTGGTGCGAGGGACAGGAACGGGACGGGCCGGACTGGCGACGCGCACCACTGGCTTGGTGCGAGGGGCAGGAACGGCCCGGGCCGGACTGGCGACACGCACCACTGGCTTGGTGCGAGGAGCAGGAACGGGCCGGACTGGCGACGCGCACCACTGGCTTGGTGCGAGGAGCAGGAACGGGCTGGGCCGGACTGGCGATGCGCACCACTGGCTTGGTGCGAGGAGCAGGAACGGGCTGGGCCGGACTGGCGATGCGCACCACTGGCTTGGTGCGAGGAGCAGGAACGGGCCGGACTAGCGACGCGCACCACTGGCTTGGTGCGAGGAGCAGGAGCGGGCCGGGCCGGACTGGCGACGCACACCACTGGCTTGGTGCGAGGAGCAGGAACAGGCCGGACTGGCGACGCGCACCACTGGCTTGGTGCGAGGAGCAGGAACGGGCCGGACTAGCAACGCGCACCACTGGCTTGGTGCGAGGAGCAGGAGCGGGCCGGGCCGGACTGGCGACGCACACCACTGGCTTGGTGCGAGGAGCAGGAACAGGCCGGACTGGCGATGCGCACCACTGGCTTGGTGCGAGGAGCAGGAACAGGCCGGACTGGCGACGCGCACCACTGGCTTGGTGCGAGGAGCAGGAACCGGCTGGGCCGGACTGGCGATGCGCACCACTGGCTTGGTGCGAGGAGCAGGAACGGGCCGGACTAGCGACGCGCACCACTGGCTTGGTGCGAGGAGCAGGAGCGGGCTGGGCCGGACTGGCGACGCACACCACTGGCTTGGTGCGAGGAGCAGGAACAGGCCGGACTGGCGACGCGCACCACTGGCTTGGTGCGAGGAGCAGGAACAGGCCGGACTGGCGACGCGCACCACTGGCTTGGTGCGAGGAGCAGGAACAGGCCGGGCTGGGCTGGCGACGCGCACCACTGGCATGGTGCGAGGAGCAGGAACAAGCCGGGCCGGACTGGCGACGCGCACCACTGGCTTGGTGGCCATTCGCTCCGCCTGGGCATGCTGCTTGGTCCTCGTTTGGTGGGATCTTCTGTCATGTTCGTTCAAGTACGGGTCAGACCAAGGCGCAGCGTGATATGCGTACATGTTTATTAACTTAATAAACAACACGACAAAACAACAAAGGAAACGAAACGTGAAGTCCAAGGTAGTACAGAACAACAAACCTTACACGGAACAAGATCCCACAACTAGACAGTGCCAATAGGCTGCTAAAGTATTGTCCCCAATCAGAGACAACGAGCGACAGCTGCCTCTGATTGGGAACCACACCGGCCAACATAGATCCACACATACTAGAATACAACATAGAAAACGCACAACAAAGAATATACACACCCTGACTCAACTTATAAGCGTCCCATGGGCCAGTTTCCCATACACAGATTAAACCTAGTCCTAGACCTAGAATTAAGCATGTTCAACAGAGATTCTCTGCATCCGGGACAGCAGACTTATACATAGCATGTGATTTACTGTAAGTCTCTTTAGATAAAAGCTGACGTTACATCAGTATAGACTTCCTTATTCTCTCTTTCTCTCGCTCTCTGACTACTGGTTACAGTCATTCACAGTGCTGTGCCACTCCATATCATGTCTCACCCTCCCTGCTCTAAGACCACTGTTTACTCTTCTCACATCTTTGAATATTTCTGTGGAGGGGTTGAACTTAGGCCACTTAATCCACTGACAGCAACTGGTATTGAATAGGTTTTGCCCAATGAAAGTGCCCTCCATTCAGGGATTGATACATATTTTATTCATTTATTATGGTAAGATGCAGTGACCATTAGCCTATAGGGCTGGGTGATAAATAATCTATGAACTCCAACTCAGTAATGTCAATGGAACTGAGGATTTTTTCAGTTCAAAACAAAAATTTACCAAGAAAATCGTATTGTGGTGTCATCCGGAACTGATGGGCACCAATGCGACAATATGTGACTGCTTTAGCCTACATCACTCCATACATTATCCATACTCTGGCTAACCATGGATGTGAGAGATCATTTTAAGGGTTTCAAAAAAGGGTTAAACTTGTAAAGTAAGAAACAATATGGAACAAAATGTTCAAATTCATGCGTTTTACCAGATGGCGATACAATCCATAGGATACTCTAACCTGTCAACGCAGCCCAAGAATAGGGAAGACTGTGCTCTGCATTGTGCTTCAGGATAGGCTACTGATCAAAACTTTGGGCATCAGCAACAAAAACTTGTGCAGGACAGGTTCAAAGCCACGGGAAGTAGGGGTGCTGAGGGTGCTGACTCTGAAAAATCTCAAATCAATTAATTCATTAATTTAAAAAATATGTATTTTAAAGAATAAACTTTTTTTCACAAAGTAGTGCACTGGGCCTTTACCAGTCCTGTATTAGTGGTTCATATAGCCATCTGTAGCATGCCAAAAAATAAACAAATGATTTTAATCTACTTTTTGTTGTTGTTGACCTTGTAAGCCGTGTTGTAATAAAATAAAATAAAATAAAAAACGGAAATACCTTATTTATATAACTATTCAGACCCTTTGCTATGAGACTCAAAATTGAGCTCAGGTGCATCCTGTTTCCATTGATCATCCTTGAGATGTTTCTACAATTTGATTGGAGTCCACCTGTGGTAATTTCAATTGTTTGGACATGATTTGGAAAGGCACACATCTGTCTATATAAGGTCCCACAGTTGACAGTGCAGGTCAGAGCAAAAACTAAGCCATGAGGTCGAAGCAATTGTCCGTAGAGCTCTGAGACAGGATTGTGTCAAGGGCAGATCTGGGGCAGGGTACCAAAAAATGTCTACAGCATTGAAGGTGCCCAAGATCACAGTGGCCTCCATCATTCTTAAATGGAAGAAGTTTGGAACCACCAATACTCTTCCTAGAGCTGGCCGCCCGGCCAAACTGAGCAATCGGGGGAGAAGGGCCTTGGCCATGGAGGTGACTAAGAACCAGATGGTCACTCTGACAGAGCTCCAGAGTTCCTCTGTGGAGATGGGAGAACCTTCCAGAAGGACAACGATCTCTGCAGCACTTCACCAATCAGGCCTTTATGGTAGAGTGGCTAGACGGAAGCCACTCCTCAGTAAAAGGCACATGACAGCCCGCTTGGAGTTTGCCAAAAGCCACCTAAAGGACTCTCAGACCATGAGAAATAAGATTCTCTGGTCTGATGAAACCAAGATTGAACTATTTGGCCTAAATGCCAAGCGTCATGTCTGGACGAAACCTGGTACCATCCCTACGGTGAAGCATGGTGGTGGCAGCATCATGCTGTTGGGATGTTTTTCAGCGGCAGGGACTGGGAGACTAGTCAGGATCGAGGTAAAGATGAACGGAGCAAAGTACAGAGAGATCCTTGATGAAAACCTGCTCCAGAGCACTCAGGACCTCAGACTGGGGCGAAGGTTCACCTTCCAACAGGACAACGACCCTAAGCACACAGCCAAGTCAACGCAGGAGTGGCTTCCGGACAAGTCTCTGAATGTCCTTGAGTGGCCCAGCCAGAGCCCGGACTTGAACCTAATCGAACAACTCTGGAGAGACCTGAAAATAGCTGTGCAGTGACGCTCCCCATCCAACCTGACAGAGCGTGAGAGGATCTGCAGAGAAGAATGAGAGAAACTCCCAAAATACAGGTGTGCCAAGCTTGTAGCGTCATACCCAAGAAGACTCTAGGCTGTAATCGCTGCCAAAGGTCCTTCAACAAAGTAAAGGGTCTGAATACTTATGTAAATGTGATATTTCCGTTTTTCTAAACCTGTTTTTGCTTTGTCGTTACGGGGTATGGTGTGTAGATTGATGAGGGGGGTGAAAACTATTTCATCCATTTTAGAATAAGGCTGTAACATAACAAAATGTGGAAAAAGTCAAGGGGTCTTAATACTTTCCAAATGCACTGTAGGTTGTGATAGCTGTAAGCCTAATAATAATAATAAGCCTAAATGTTATTTTCATTTATTTGTCCAGTAGACTAGTGCAATTTTGGTTTCATGTAGGCGTATTGGTATGAAAATAAACAACTGAACTGCTTGCTATTTAGAGCATTTCCCCAAAATACATGTCTTGTTTTTGGTTTCAAAGACAATAACAATTGTAGGCTATAACAAATGTGCATTGTCATGCAGTGACAGAATGATAATTGAGATAATGCAAATAATGAATGATTACCTAGTTGGGCTAACTTTGTTTTACTTCTTGCTGTAGGCCCACATCATCATAATCTGCCTTCATCCCTACCTGTAGCCTACCTGTCTCTGGAATAATGTATTTCCACCTCTCACTCTATCAGTCTTGCTTTTCCATCTTCCTGAATTAAAATGAGATATTCTGACAGATCAATCTTGCTAGCAAAACATCATTAAATATTGCTACGTTATTTATCTATAGTGTGGATGTAGGGCAGTTTTTTTGTTGTTGTATATAATGAGCACCCAGATGCTGCGTAGGCAACACAATAATATCAGACAGAGACAAGCTGGCCCGGGGAAAATATTTCGCGGGCCGCCTCCGCGTTGGCTACTATGTTGCAATATGAATATTCTTGGAGCAGTCTTGTTTATACAAAATGTTTTAATATTCTCCGAGCCGCTACGTTCGTTGATACAATGTTTCAATATTCTCAGAAACCCCTTGTTGATGCAATGCTTCAATATTCGCAGAATGTTTCCCTTCTCTGGCGAATAATGCAGACAGGCAAATTTTAAAATGAGCTGGGTGTACACATTATAAGGAACATATCTGAATGCAGAGCAACAATTTTGGTGGGAAGCGCACGAGACAATGACACTGTCATAGTACACGTATGCGCCGTTCCACAAGGGTGGCATATAGCCTATATTTTTCATATGAGTGACAATTTACAATTTATCCTACCATTTGTAAAGATCTGCGTGCCAGTTATGATTTTCATATAAGGATTGTAGTCTACTCAACTGTGCCTAGAAAATGTTTAACTGCCCACACAGTGAATAGCCTAATTCTAGCTGGCTACACTGTAAAACCGAATAAGTTCTGGCTCCTAAAAAAATATTAAGTTAAGAAACTTAAATAGCTGAAGTGAACAGTCCTACCTTCATATGAGTAATACAAATGCAGTTTTATTTGTAAGGTATACTTAAATTTAACACCCCCACTAAGCCACGCCTCCAATAATTTCCCAGTGTGCCTTGCCATTTCGATTGTAGAGTTACCACCCATGACTGTTTTTGTTAGTGACAGATGGTTGTTCAAGTCGTTCATTCTTATTCCTGTGACCTTCACCAAGTGAGTTCCAAGGCGAAAAATATAATTTTAACTGAACTGTTACATTTAAGGCCTTAGACAGTGGCTTCTAACTCATAGTTTACAGGCCACATCAGGCCTGCAAGTAGGATTGCAAGATTCCACAAACATTTTTTCAGTAATCTTCCAACCAGGATTTCTGGAAAACTTGCCAGAATTTTGCAACCCTAACTGTAAATCACATTATGCTGGCTTGCAAAGCAATGTGTAATTCATGTTGGAATCTAGCCAACATTAGGCTAGCCTACAGTTGAAATGTATATTCCCCCTGCAACCTGCATTCATAAGGACTGCCAGGGTTAGGAACAGCAGGAAGAAACTACCTAAACCATTTAAGCTGGAATAACCATTTCAGAAATGGGTGCAAAAATTCAATGATTGGATTAGTTTAGAAAACAAATATTTATCTTCACTCAATGTACATGCAAAATCACAGATATTAAAAACAATTCCAAAGAAATCTACCTGCAGTAAAGCATGCTGGGAAAAAAGTTAATTGTTATCCTATTTTTTTAAACATTTAGTTGGTGTGACTTCTCATTTAGTTTTGAGTCAGTACCACAAATATTTTAAGTAATAATTACTTTTCATTGACTTCAAAATTGAGTTAAAAATGCCTTGGGGTTCACAGTGAGACGCTGTCCATGTGCTCCATCTCTCGCCTGAACTCCACTGCAGCTGAGAATAAATGAATGGTGCCAGAGGAGTATGTGGCACTGGTCTGGCAGGTGGATGCAGATCATGTGAAGGGAACTGGTAAACCAGCTGGTAAGCTGACTATCCATCCACCCAAATATTTGAATAATTTATGTTTTCTGGAGGTTTTCTTTGCAGTGTCGGGCTACCAATGTAGGTATATGACTCCTCATAGCCTACATAAACAATTACACATTATAATAATGCATTTGCCTAACTTTGCTGAGCTCAGACTTGGATGACAATGAATAAAGGAAAGAGGGAATGAATGACTGAAGGAATGAATGAAACCTTTATGGGCTGTCTCCACAGAATCCTTTTCACAGAATTAAATAGAACATTGTGATATTATTCGTATGATTGTCACTATCAGGAATGGAATCATTTGAGTACAGAACTCTCAAGATATTAACAGTCCATAACTCTACAAACACAACTAAGACATCAACTTTTCACCGAAATAGTTATTTATTTATCCCCAATTTATTTATCCAATTGACATTTTAGTCATTTAGCAGACACTCTTATCCAGAGCGACTTACAATTAGTGAGTGCATACATTTTTCATACTGGCCCCCCGTGGACACTAGGAACTTGAAGCTCTCAACCCGCTCCACTACAGCTCCATCGATGTGGATGGGGGCGTACTCGCCCCCCTGTTTCCTGCAGTCCACGGTCAGCTCCTTGGTCTTACTGATGTTGAGGGAGAGGTTGTTGACCTGGCACCACACTGCCAGGTTTCTGACCTCCTCCCTGTAGGCTGTCTCAGCACTGTTGTTGATCAGGCTTACCACCGTTGTGTTGTCTGCAAACTTGTTGATGATGTTGGAGTCGTGCAACTATTATAATTAATTGGAAAATAACATTTTGAGTAGAAATAGCTATGATATCTAACATGTTAAATTATGAAAATTTTGGCCCAGGTAACTGTTGGCTGTGTTTTTGTTTGTTGTGTCGTACCAAATGCATTTTAAGTGTAGTGGGCGTATTAAGTGTATTTAAGCTTAGTGGGTAAGAGCGTTGTGCCAGTAACCGAAAGGTCACTGGTTCTAATCCCTGAGCCGACTAGGTGAAAAATCTGTTGATGTGTCCTTAAGCAAGGCACTTAACCCTAATTGCTCCTGTAAGTCGCTCTGGATAAGAGCGTCTACAAAAATGTAAATGTTACAGGCTAGCCTTAATATTTGTCTATACGTTTTTCAATTGACACTATCAGAAATTGTTTTGAACATTGAGAAAGAATGTTAATTAAAGTTGTGTCATCCTTGCAAATGTGTTTTGTTTTTCACTGAAACCATAAGTACTGACTATCTAATAAGAGTAAGCACACTAACTACAATAAATCAAATTGGCAAGTATAATAGCAATACAGGTTTTCAGTATGAAGTGACTCTTCCATCGCACAAATTGAACTCAAGAGAAGAGCTATGAGAAGCACCTGCCTGTCTGGTGCTGGAGACCAGGGCCATGATTGATGGAGGTTGTCCACGCTAGCACAGTCTACTGAAGTTTCACACCTAATCAAATATTTGATTTTGATAGTTTAACTTTTTTCTTTACACAGTGTATCTTAGTTACAACAAAAAAAACACATATTTACCTAAATAAAGGGAGTTAGACGTGCCCCGGGATTTAAAAATAATAATTCTGCAATGAACCACAGAAGACAGTGACCGTTAGTAGACTGCTATGGTCTGGTAATGAACTCTGCAGTGACCAGAAGTGAACCGCAGGCTGTTGTGGTCTCGTAATGATGAACCAAATTGCACCTGGGAGATTATTGTTGAGAATTTGCCAATGTTTTCCCTACCTCAAATTTGGCAGGGCGGGCCTCCCTAGCCTAGCTTTCGTTGCTCCCTACCTGAACTGTTTTTGGGAACCTGGGCGTAGAGAGTTTGATAGGATCAACAGCTAGCCCTACATAAAGTATAACAGACACTGAGGCTGCGAAAATCAGAAATATTACAGAAATATTACGACGGCCATAACCGCCTTCACAAGGTGCTACATTCTCCGTGGGCCAGAGGGTTTGTGTTATAACTTCTCGGACAATTGACACACACTCAATCATCAAAGACACTGTGGAATGCAGTTGGACATTGCCCCAGAGAGGGTACATGTTGTCTGGAATTGAATGAAATGTCCATACAGTACCTCCATTAAGCAACAGGTTAATGTAGCAGACTGCAGTAGTCCACTATCTTATGGCAACACTCAGAACTCACACAGTCCACTGTGGGAGACTGGTTATAATAACTGTAACACTATGTTTTGTTGTGTGACGTCTTGCTACCCATTTACTTTGAATGCAGTTGGGATTTTTAAACTGTAGAGGGCAGCATTAAACCTACCGTGGATGCCTCATTGATATTATTGCTACGCCATCATTTGACATTGACAGATAAAGACTACAGTAACAAGAATATTGGCTGTGCCTGTGCATTATTAGGTAATAGTAACACCACAAGAACTGTACGAGCAACCATTTTGTTGGACAAATTATATTACGGTGACCTGAAGACCCTTCTTCTGTTTTTTATTTGACTATAAAAAAAAAAACAACATTTGAACATGAAAAACAAGCACACAAAAATGACCATGACAACAAATGCGAAGACTATTACATGATCTGACTATGCTCCTAATACAGTATACTGCCTGTAGATTTAACACTGATGTGGTCTTATTAACAGGTAAGAAGAACAGATACTGACAGTAGGGTGCGAGGGAAATAACTGTGTGTGTGTGTGTGTGTGTGTGTGTGCACAAATGGTGCAACAAAGCCTAATGAAGAGGTAGGCTCGACTACAAAAGACAATGACTAGAACACTTCAACCCTGAGCATTAACATTAAATAAGAAGACCCTACATGGTGAAGTAAGTAGACATAGACAGACTATGAATCGCATATGAACATACTTTAGAAAAGAAGATTCAAAAAGTGTCTTGGAATGCAGGAAGTAAGTAACCCCGGTTTCCCCTCCAAGGGTGTGCTCATTGGGGTGGCACGCTTGGAACATTGCAGATATAAATACACAACATAGAGAGACACTGATAAGAGAATAAATTATATAATGCAATGATAGGAGCATCGGCAGCTGTATTAATGTTTCTATCTGCAATGCTCAAAGTTTCAGCCACCTGGATCGCATTCATTAGGGCACACCGTAGAAAAACATTTTTGCTATGGAAAACGTCAACTGCCGTTTCTTATTGGAAGTCCCTCCCTGTTTCAGCCCGTTTTCTTCCATTTGGTGCCTAATGAATACGACCCTGATTCATTTTCCACCGCTCCCCATTACCTCCACTGTTCATCATCCAATCAGAATCAGATAAGGAATTACAAATGTTCTTTGAGACCGATACCACCAGTCCATCATGGTTATTTGTAGTGGCTTTAGTCAATCCATGGGTTCAAAATGACTGGAACTCCGGTGTCTTTTAATGGACCACAGTCACAGAGTCTAAAGCAGCTGCTGTACTTAGTGTCCAGGGTAACCATGACGACAGACTTGGAGAGTTGTTCAGAATCATAGGCCTGGTGCTTGGAAGTAGTCCCAGCCAAACATTGTTGCAATGGACTCATACATCTGTTACGGGGTGACAGGGTTATAGATATAAACAGTGGGCTAGGCAAAGGTGCTTGGTTTGGGTCAATGTGTCTCACCCTCCATCCACAAAATGGGCCAGTCCAAAAGGAAGCGGGCCATTGGGTAAGGTTCATGCCATTGGAAAAATACAGTGGAGGCGGGTGGAGGGAGAAATTGGAGGACGGGCTCATTGTAATGGCTGAAATGACACCAGCCTCCACTGGACAAATCCTTCCTCTCAGGGGAGCAGATAGCGGACCTCAGTGCTATGTCATATCCTCTTCCTCTGAGCAGTAGTCCTGCCCCTGAAAAAGAACAGCAGAAGATGGAGTTGTCACCAGACAGTGACCCCCAGACAGTGACCCCCAGACAGTGACCCCCCCCCCCCCCTACACACACATGATTTCAGCTCTGAAAATCACAAGCTTCTCTCCTCTAGCCTGTCCCAGATCTGTTTGGCTGTCTTGCCAACCCCTACGGTCATTGTAATGCCCGAAGTTAACAGATCTGGAACCAGGCTATCTCCTCACCTTTTCTATCTTCTCATCCAGCATCCTGAAGAACTCTTGCTGGCTCTCTGAAGAATGGATACTGTGGAGAAAGAAACAAGTCATTCACACTTAAGGGTTATGGTCAGTTGCATTTCAACTCTGTTAGTTCAGGGATGGAAAGGGACAGCAAACACTGCATTCATTTGTGTCATGATGACAACAAGAATTGTTAGTTCAACTCACTGTGTCTTCCCATTGCCATTTGATCCTGTGTCATCTGTGTGTTGGACCCTGGTGAGCAGGGCAGTCTTCTCCTGAAACCCACACAGGGCCATCATACATCACTGGCAGAATAATTTTGTAAGTGTACAGTATGTAGGTGTAAAGGTTTACCCTTGACTAACTTCCCTTACTAACTTTTAGAGGGTTCATAATAACAAATATGCAATTCTGGCAGTTCTCACCGTGCTGTCCTGGTTGCAGGTGTTCAGTCTGTCCTCTTCTCCATTGATATACTTGACCTTTTCCACTCCTTTCTTGTACTCCTCTGTAAAAAAAGAGCGAGCTATAGGAGGATGTGGGCTAGTACTAAAAAGAAACACATCCCTTTCAGTCGACTCCTGATGCACCTCAGATAGGTGCAAAAGCTAAATGCAGTGTAGATCACAATGTGTTGGTCTTATTGACATTGGCATGCATTAGCCAAGTTGCAATAACGGCTTTCTAACTTTTCTACACCTGAGTGCCTTTATATTTCTGTTCTTATGCGATTGTTAACACTACCAGCAACATCAACTTATTTTTGCTTGTGACAATACATTTTTACTTAATAGCTGCATGCTTCGGATTAGAGCATAACTGGAATTATAGCACCCATTCATGATATTCCCGATCCATTAGCTTGATCAGGAATCGACTGTTCATCCAGATATGAGGAGAGGAGCTGCAGTAATCAGTAGAATAATCAGTAGAATCCAGGTCAATTGTTCTATCAGCCCAATACTTGACAAAATACTTAGTCAAATTAACAGTTAAAAGAAAATCCTCTTTTCACAATGGTTGGAAAACAGGACAGCTCCTGCCCCCCCCCCCCCCCCCCCCCCCCCCCCTCAATCGCTCTCTCTCTCTCTCATTCCCTCTCTCTCTCTCTCTTTCCCTCTCTCTCTCCTCTCTCTCTCTTTCCCTCTCCCCCCTCCCTCTCTCTCTCCCCCTCCCCCTCTCCCCCCCAAATTAACAGTTAAAAGAAAATTCTCTTTTCACAATGGTTGGAAAGCAGGACAGCTCCTGCCCCCCCCCATCTCTCTCTCTCGCTCTCGATCCCTCTCTCTCATTCCCTCTCTCCCTCTCTCTCTCCCCTCTCTCTCGCTATCTCTCATTCCCTCTCTCTCTCTCTTTCCCTCTCCCTATCTCTCTCGTTCCCTCTCTCTTTCCAGCTCCTCTCTCTCTCTCTATCCTTCTCTCTCTCCCTCTCTCTCTCTTTCCCTCTCTCAATCTCTCTCCCTCTCTCTCTCGTTCTCTCTCATTCCCTCTCTCTCCTTCTCTCTCTCTCCCGCTCTCTCTCTTTCCCTCTCCCCCTCTCTCCCCTCTCTCCCCTCTCTCTCTCCCCCCCTCAATCTCTCTCTCTCTCGACCTCTCTCTCTCGCTCTCTCTCATTCACTCTCTCTCTCGTTCCCTCTCTCTCTCTCTCTCCCTCCCTCTCTCTCTCTCTCTCTCTCTCTCTCGTTCCCTCTCTCTCTCTCTCTCTCCCCCTCTCTCTCCCCCTCTCCCCCCAAAATTAACAGTTAAAAGAAAATCCTCTTTTCACAATGGTTGGAAAGCAGGACAGCTCCTGCTCCCCCCCCCCTCTCAATCTCACGATCAATTTATCTCTCCCTCTCTCTCTCCCGCTCTCTCTCTCTCTCTCTCTCTCCCCTTCTCTCTCTCTCTCTCTCCCGCTCTCTCTCTTTCTTTCCCTCTCTTTCCCTCTCTCCCTCTCTCTCTCTCTTTCCCTCTCCCGCGAGAGTGAGTCATCTGACGCGTCACAACAAAATAGTGAGATAAATGGGGTGGAAGGGAGGTATGGGATTGAGAAGGTACGTCAATTTCTGAAGTTGACAAAAGGGAAGAAATATATGCAGGATTATAATGTAACAGATTATTTTCCTGAAAGTGAATTGTTTATTGAATCAGCAAAGTTTCTGATGTCAAAAATAACAGGGGGAGGTTTGACAAGCCCTGAAATTGCTAGACTCAAGAAAGTGGTCACGAGAGTGATAAGTGATGTAAATTCAGTCACAGCCTTAACTCTGTGAAGAGATCTGGTTTCTGTGTCTTTCTCTGTATTTTTTTTCCATCCATGAGCAGTTTTAAGATTTCTTCTTTAAATGTAAATGGGGCGAGAGATGTTAAAAAAAAGAGCCATAGTGTATGAGTTAATTAGGGGAAAGGGAAGTGACATAAGTTTTCTACAAGAAACACATAGTAATTTGGAAAATTAAGTTATGTGGCAACAGGAGTGGGGGGGGGACTGTGGTGTGTAGTCATAAAAACTCAAAAAGTGGGTGTGTGGCCATCTTGTTCTCAAAAGGGTTTTTGCCTTTGTCATATGAGGTTGAAGAAGTAGTTGAGGGGAGGTTATTAAAAGTTAGAGCGAGGTATGAAAACATCACTATGTGTTTGATAAATGTATATGCCCCAGTGGTGGCAGTTGAGAGGGTATGTTTTTTAGAGACATTATCAAATACCATTGAGAAATGTAATACTGAAGATTATTTATTTATTGCTGGGGATTTTAACTGCACAGTCAGTGATTTAGATAGAAATCACAAAGAACCTCATATAGCCTCAAGGACTTTTTTAAAACGCCTCATTGTAACACATGAACTGTGTGATATTTGGCGGAGTCAACATGGAGGAACGAGACACCTGGGCCCATGTGAGAGAGAACACCATCTCTATGGCCAGGTTAGATAGGTTTTATTGTTTTGAACATCAATCTCAGGTCTGTCAATCAAGTGTGATAACCCCAGTGGGATTTTCTGATCATTGTTTAATAACAGAGGTGGTGTTCATTAACGCTGTAAAACCCAAAAGTGCATACTTGTCACGACTTCCGCCGAGGCTGCCTCCCCTCCTTGTTCGGGCAGGTTTCGGCGTTCGTCGTCACCGGCTTACTAGCCACTGCCGCTCCATATATCATCATTCCATTTGTCTTGTCTTGTCAATTACACACACCTGGTTCATATCCCCTCATTAGTCCATGTATAAGTGTTCCCTCTGCCCCCTTGTCCTTGTGGGTGATTGTTTTATGTTAGTTGAGTGTAGCTTGGTGGAGCTACTCTTACCTTGTATTGCCGGGGTAGATTATTCCCCTGTACCTGTATTTTGTTGGAGCTACCCGTACCTTGTATTGCTATCCAGCGCAACTGTGTACGACGGAATAAACTCTGTATTCAGTGATTTACCCTCCTGCGCCTGACTCCTTCTAATCACACTCATCACAATACTGGCATTTTAATATAACTTTATTGAGTGATGCTCACTTCAGGAAATGTTTAAGTTTTCTCTGGGAGAGGTGGAGGTCTCAAAAGGCCAGTTGTGTATCCCTTCAACAGTGGTGGGATATAGGGAAAATCCAGATTCAACAATTCTGTAATCAATACACGAGGAATGTCACCAAAGACATCACCAGATCAATGAATGCCCTAGAGTCTGAAATAGAACTCCAACTCCTGACATTGGATGAGACCACAGGAGATCGAGGCAATACTCAGGCCCTCAAGAGGAAAAAAGCTGCATTGGCAGACCTGCTGGGTATCAGAGCACAGGGGGCATTGGTGAGAAGTACGTTTCAGTGAATCTTTGAAATGGATGCCTCATCCACATTTTTCTTTGTTTAGAGAAAAACAATGGACAAAGAGGTATTATTCATTGTCTCAAATCAGCTGTTGGACAGGAGCTCACTAGCAGTAGAGTTCTATGCTGAGCTCTCCAAGTGTGAGTACAAAGGGAATAAAACAGTGACACAGCAGTTCCTTGATGGGCTCCCACAGGTGGCTGCAGAAGCTCAGGTTGCGCTAGAGCAACCATTGTCTTTGCAGGAGCTATACACTGCATTAAAAGGCATGGAAAATGGAAGGGCATCAGGCATTGATGGGCTTCCTGTTGACTTTTTAAAGTCTTTTTGGGCTATGTTGGGAGAGGATTGGCTAGCAGTAGTTAATGATAGTTTGACCGGAGGGTTACTACCGATAAGCTGCAGAAGGGCTGTCCTCACCCTACTGCCCAAAAAGGGTGACCCTAGGGAGGTGAAGAACTGGAGGCCGGTGGCTTTATTGTGCACTGATTATAAGATCCTGTCAAAGGCTTTGTCCAACAGGCTGAGGGCAAATCATACGGGGCAAATCATACGGACCAGTCCTACTGTGTTCCCGGCAGGCAGATAGGGGCTATTTGGTTGGATGCTGGTCTAATTTAAATTGATCAGGAAAAGGCATTTGACCGAGTTGAACATCAATACTTATGGCACACTTTTGAGGCGTTTGGTTTCAGCTCTGGTTTTATTGCCATGAAAAGGGTGATATATGGTGACATTGAAAGTGTATTGAAAGTTAACGGTGGCTTGAGTGCTCCTTTTAAACTGTGTAGAGGTATTAGGCAGGGATGATCTTTGTCCCTTCCTCACTCTTCCCCTCTCTTCCTCTCTCCCCCTCCCTCTCTCCCTCTATCTATCTCTCCCTCACTCCCTCTCTCCCCCTCTCCCTCCCTCTCTCTCCCCCTCTCCCTCCCTCTCTCTCCCTTCTCTCTCCCCCTCTTTCTCACTCTCTCTCTCTCTCCCTGTCTCTCTCCCTCTCACTGTCTCTCCCCCCTTCTCTCACCCTCCCTCTCTCTCCCCCCTCTCTCTCCCCCCCCCCCCTCTCTCTCTCCCTGTCTATCTCCCCCCTCTCTCTCTCTCCCTCTCCCCCTCCCTCTCCCTCTTTACATCTCCCTCCTTCTCCATCTCCCTCCCCC